>NW_021131819.1:0-51023 GCF_004193835.3 Ostrinia furnacalis | reverse complement strand
GCATATCTTTAACCCGCAATTTTATTTTATTTAACCCGCCATTTTGGATATAACGTACAGGTATTTGTATCACGCAGATAAAAGTAGATTGTCGACATTATAATTATTTAACCGCGTTGACAACTATTTTATTTTTGTTTATTTTATTTCCGCACCGCATTTGCGTGACTTCAAGTTACTTTTGGTTATATCACATCACCGCTAATTCACTCTCAATTCCAATAATTGAATTTTAGATTTCATAATTACATAATAACGTATTTGCATTCCATTATTCATTTCGTTGTTCAGNAGTAACAAACATCCATCCAGACATCCAAACTTTCGCATTATAATATATTAAATAATTAATTAAATATATTTCATAATTAATATATTATAATGCGAAAGTTTGGATGTCTGGATGGATGTTTGTTACTCTTTCACGCAAAAATAACTGAACTTACAATGGTTAAATCTAAGAAACGAGGAAGCGATGCTTTCGTGGACGAGAATGGCGATACTAATAAAAATCAACTCACTATTTTTATTGTTAAACGAGATGTTATTTTTAAACGCATGGAAAATATTTACGACCTTGCACAGAAAACCGAACAAAACACACAAAACTTTAAGGTATTTTGTGCAAGTGCCACAAATATAGATAAACTACGTAGTGATTTTCAAGACGTTTTACTTCTGGAGTCGGTGCCCAGATTATGAAACATGTAAAGTTTGCCTGCACCGACTCCAAAAGTATCAATCATGGTATACCTACATAAATATTAATTCGTCCTAATAAATAAGTAGGTAATTAGTAATTATTTTTCTACTTTTTAGTGTAGGTTTTTTGGAGTCGGTTTTATTTTTTTTTATAAAATTTTACTTATTTCTTGCTTTTTAGTTAACTAATTATTACCTTGATGTTACCACTGAAGGTAGGCAGTACATTGAGACCATATTCTTCATGTCTACTGTAAAATAACATTCCCTACAAAGTACAGGAAACCTAAAAAGACCTTAAACCGTCAGCCCACCTTAAAAACATGAAAGAATACAACTGTTGGTCTATTTCCGTACCGCGCGGGAATAACTTGACATCTCGACCTGCACTTTTTTTTTTTTAGCTTAAACGCTTCCTCTACCCTATACCCTACTGGTAAAAAAAAAATCAACTCGAAATACCTAAAAAATCTTGAAATACAGCTGTTGTTCATAAGTAAATATCTACAATTTAGGCAATAAATATTTGACATAACGATATATGCAATTAATATTTTTTGCACAAACATTTATATTTCGATTTATCAATGTAAGTCAGAACATGTATATGTTAATATCTCGACATATACATTTATGGATTTTCAGGTATGTTAGACAATATTTTGACAAAAATAGTTATCAAGTTATGATCTTCTTCGAGTTTATAGAACAAAATTGATATATTGAGTTGTCCAGTTATGCACGTTGCCAAGAATCTTAATGTTAAAGAATATTTGGAGTTGTCTAGTTATGCACGCTGCTAAGAGTCTTAATGTTATAAAATACGTAGAGTTATCTAGTTATAAACTATTATATTTCGATTTATGTGTATGTACCTACACATTGTGTGTATGTTATGCGCAACACATACATTTATAGATTAACGGATCTGTTAAACAATGGTTGGACAAGAATACTTATCAAGTTATGATCTTCTTTGAGTATAGAGCACAAACTACATATTGAGTTGTCTAGTAATGCGCGCTGTCAAGAGTTTTGATATTTAGAGTTGTCTAGTTATGCACGCTGTCAAGAGTTTTGATATTTAGAGTTGTCTAGTTATGGACGCTGTCAAGAATTTTAATATATGGAGTTATCTAGATAATACCACCATAAAATCATAGTTTTTATGTGTCATAAGCATTTGTTAAACTAGAAACATCGTCAGGATTTCGACCGTAATTAAATATAGCGTAAATTGCTTATTATTGGAAAACAAAAGGTTAAACTTAGTAAATAGGTACTATCATAATAAAATATTCTAAGTATTATCAGAAAATAGGATTTCGTTAAATGACCGAATTTTACTAAAATTTCATCTTAATCCACTTCAAGGTCAACTTAGAGTTCAAAATAATTTGAAGTCTATCGTGAACGACATTAAGCACAAAATTCGTTGAACGAAGTAAACGCATAGGGCTGGTTTTTGTTTGAACGTCTTTCGTCGATCTGAAGGTACTTGCTAACGAATCGGTTCGGAGCGTTCATTCAACAGATCGTGTCGGAACTTGTCAGTCTCGTGTATCTCGTTGCTCGAGTCGGTTTTCTTACTAATACGAACAGTGTTTAATATTAGTTAATTTATTAAGTAGGTACAAAAGCATTATTGTGGTTTGTAATTATGAGTGATGACGAGGAAAAAGTAAGTACGCAGAAATTCATTCATTTGTTTATCATATTAACCTAAGTTATAAGTAAATAAACTTGTTATAATATAGAATGTTTTTAAGTTATAAGAGATTTGACTTATTAGATCTTATTTTACAATAATGTTTTTTTATCCTATTGCAGAAACTTTACATGAATTTACTATCGAAAAAGCGCAAATTACTAGAACTCCGACAAGTTGTTATGTTAAAATCACCTCGAAATCGATTGGTGGATGAAAAAGGTGAGAAACTTTTATGTTTGATGTATTGTTACATTCATTACTTTGGCGATTCATTCAATGAAATTTATTAAACTGTAAACTCTCAAGTCCTTACTTATAGTTTTTATACAAAATAGGTTTTAATAGGTGTAGAAGGATTAATTAATATGGTACATATTTTATTTATTCATATCTATTTCAATATAGCGAACTCTATAGCTAGACAGACCTACTTTTCATTGTTTGAAACTAAGTAGGTACCTACGTACTACTAATGGACCTCTTATGAAGGCTCAAGGTCACCCAAAGGGCGACTGAGAATTGCTAAAATCAAGTGGTAGTGTTCTCGCGTATAAAAAAAGTTCTCGGGGCAGGCCCCCCGGCTCCACTAGATGAACTCACGAAGTGCCTGGAAATCCTTGGGGGAGGCCTTTGTCCCGCAGCGGACGTCATTTGGCTGCAACGAACTTTATAGGATTTATTAAAGAAACATTTCATACAAGTAATTATTAAGTAAATTATAAAAGATGCACTAAAGGCTGATTTACACGTAGGTAAATAAATAAGTAACTAAATTTTAACTTAATTTTAAGTGATCAAATTGCATTCAGTAGCAAGCTGCCAGTTATAATTTAATAAACAACTAAATTTTAACTTGCAAGTCGTGTTTACATGCAATCACTTAAAATTAAATTTAAGTTTAGTTAGTCCTATTAGGTAAATCAGCCTTAAAAGATTGAAATAAAATTAAACAGCAACACACGAGTTTATCAAAAATAGGTTCTAAGCTGTAATTGTCATGGCAACCGAATATTTGCTTTCATAACAGAAAATTATTCTTAATTATTTTATTATTGATATGCGTAATTAAATAACTTATTCCACTTTGAGCAGCATAATAATAAATTAATGGAATTAAATTTATTTTCATATCGATAGGTGCTCTAAGTGGAATAGGCCAGGTGCTACTCGTGCAGGTGCTGTTTAGGTATTTAGGCGGGTCTTCAAAGTAGAGTACGTCAAAATAATATAGCCATTGGTTGTTAGTGAAGGAAGTTATGTGGGATGAGTAATTAATAGCGTTTAATTCTTTTCAGATGAATGCAGTTCTGAAATATTATTTTCAAATGAGCCACCATCCATCTCTCCTCCCCCATTTTCCCCATTGACTCCATTAATAAAGCCATCAAGACATAATAATATAACTCAAGGTTATTGCTTTTTTTTTTAACATACAGCTGTGCAAGAAAGGATTTTTTCCTGGCGGCTTGGTGACTGGAATTGAACCGCCACCGGTGCAGACGGAGAAGATGGTGAATTGTCTGCACGTGAAAAAGAGGTTGTCCGGCTTGCAGAAATTTATATAAGTACCGTTCCTTGTGTGAAATTAAANCTTCTGACTCGCTTCATCAAGTCGTTGAAAAATTTTGGGCTGTCGAGGAACTTCCCTCGCGCACCTTTTTAAGCCCTGAAGACCAACTTTGTGAAACTATTTATACATCTACAACTGTTCGTTGCTCTGACGGCAGTTATTCTGTTGATCTTCCTTTTAATGATGACCCTCAGAAATTAGGAAATTCTTATAATACCGCTAAAAACGCTTTTTACTTCTCGAAAAGAAGTTCGCTAATAATCCTACTTTAAAAATTAAATATGACGATATTTTTCAGGAATACCTAAATAAGGGTATTCTTTCCCGCACCGCGCCCGAGGCCTGTGAGTAGGGTTGCCACCCGTACTTTATTATAAAGTATTGTACGTTATTTTAGATAATTGTACTCTATACTTTATGAGAACAATAAAGTACACAAAAATACTTTATTTCGCATGATTTGATTTCTTCGAGATTTTGAAAAGTTTAGTCGATTATTTTGTTCAACGAAATTTATCGATTGGTGATTTGGTGCTGAATCGATGTCGCCACTCGCCAGCGCCACATCACTCGTTTTTTACAATTTCTGAACGCAACCTAACCTCAAATGTCAAATGTCAATGACACAGTGATGTCTTGATGTCTGTCGATCATTGTCACCATAGAGAAAAGTAATACATAGGAAATAGAGAACCCTCTCTGTCAAATTTTTGAGCCTACTAATTGACAGCCTGGTGTTAAATTCGCTGTACTTAACCTACGTACGTAACGCTCACATACACACATAGTACACGCACACATACATACATAAAGTCCACGCATACATACACACAGTTCACGCACACATAGGCCCTCATAACCTTCAAAGAATTATTGTTTTTTTGATGTACAATGTAGAATTTTTTCAAATCCATTATTTTGAAAGTATTTATCTTTATGGTGTACGTATTGTATTATTTTCAAAACAATGGATTTGGAAAAATTCTACATTGCACATGGAAATGCAAATAAACAAAAACTTTTCAATTTAATAATTTTACTTTATTTATGAACACACATAATATTATACACCAAAAGCGTCTTTTCGCAAAGTTTTCAACAACACTAAAAAAGCATTTGCACTTTGAGAAAACTCAGATCACTTGTTAACATAACAGAAAGTTTCTTCGCGATTCACGAAGGAACGAACAAAACTCCGATGAACCAGAACAGCAGCAGGTACGAAGGAATGAACTTGAATTTGACTCGACTCTTCAATACTTTAATAGGGCCACAGAACTCATAAACGATGGCTAAGAAAACAAGAATGCATTCAACCTAACAAAAACAACACCGGCCATTTTGGAGGAAAAAAAAGAAACGATCACATGAAATAACCACGTACTGGAATACGAAAAATATCAATCACGAAAAATAAATAAATTCTCCGACGGGAACTTACCTCATGTGTGTTATTTTTATTTATTCATCAAGAAATTATCGTGGATGCATTTTGCACCACCCGATTTGAAATAAAAGGAATTACATTCCCGAAAATAATCAAATTGCGGTTGCGCACGATCGACAAATTCCTAAGTCATTTGACAGCTCCACTGACAGCCGCTCTGTCATAGACATCGCGATACGTTTCGTTTCGCCGTTTGAAAAAGTAAATACTGTACTAATAAAACCATGATGAAAACAATTTCCAGAACACTGAAAACATTCTATTTGAAAAATAGAATAATCAATATAAAAACACTAGGAAATGTTTCATCAAAGTATATTTCAATTAACTGAGCAAAAAGCGCCATCTATTGCAAATTAATTCTAAATCACGCCAATAGATGTCGCTAGTGGTATCCAAAATCAGAATATTGAGAAGAAATATTAATTTGTGGAAAAACAGCAAACGGCAACGTTACAGCTGACAATTTAACACATTAACATTTTTTTACATTTATTTATTCAACTCAACAAACAAACTCACCCCCCTTATTACAAAACGGTGAAAGTCTTGATTACTAGTTTAAACTGTTTTTTTGTATTAGATTGGATGGAAATTTGATATTTACTTCAGTATAATATCCAATTTAATATTATTTCAGGTGAACCGAATTTTGATGCAAGAAGTGATACTTCAGTAACTTTGGAATCATCTCCATTACTAAAAGATCTGGAAAATGAAGATCAAACATCATCCCCTGTTCGGGATATGTCACCGAGAACGAAAGAAATGTACGATGTATTAATGGAACCAGATCTAGAATTTGACTTGAGGTCTAATGAGTTGGTGCAATATCCTGATTTAATGGAAAAAATAATGAACAATACAAACGATGATTCAGAAACTGATTGCGAGTCCTGTGATGATATTTCAACTCCTAAAGATACACATAAAAACATATCTAATAATAATAAAATCGATAACGATGTGATGCAAGCAACTGTTTCTGTAGAAAATGAAAACGAAAGAGCAGAACAGCAAGGAATGCTACCTAATACTTCTGGGGAAGATAATACAGAACAGGAAACTACATCTTTTATTTCAGGTATGCAGATAAGTTAAGTTTGATATAAATTAAAAACGCCACCGACGTGTGAATGATAATAATATTATAAAGTTACAATCTGTTATTTTGTTTTAGATATTAACATTGCGACGGAAACCAATGATGAAGACACACCGATAAGAACACAAACTGAAGAGACAAACGAAGAACGTACTAAAAAGAAAAAAAAGGGAAGATCAAGAAAGGAGAAAGAAGAATCTAAGAGACTAAGAAATTCTGGTAAAAGCTATGTTACTGAAAAAGGAAAAATAAAAGATGAGAGGCAATTGCGTTCACTAAGCACTTGTAGATTAAAATGTTTGGAACGATTTTCTGAAATAGAAAGAAAGCAATGTTTTGACGCATATTGGGGTTTAGGAAGTAGAGATCGAAGATCAATGCATATAGCTGGTCTTGTTACGATATTACCAAAGAAATCACAGAAGACTGATAGCAGAATAGTTAACAGAGATTATTTTTGCAAATATAAACTTTTTATAAATAATGAAGAGAGGCCAATTTGTAAAGAATATTTGTGTAGAACACTTGGGGAAACTAGAGGATTTGTTAATATAGTTATTGAAAAGAAAAAAAACTCTCCAAGTGGTGTCATTCCTACTGATCAAAGGGGTTGTCAAGCACCTACGACAAAAAAAACTATAGATGATACTACTACAGCCATAAACCATATACTTTTATTCCCAAATTACGAGAGTCATTACTGCAGAAAAAGAACAAATCGAAAATACTTATCTTCAGACCTGTCTATTGCAGCTATGTATCGTTTGTACAAAGAAAGTTGCACAAACCCTGTATCATTAAAGTTGTACTCTAAATGTTTTCACGATTTAAATTTATCTTTTAAACAACCGGCAAAAGATACGTGTCATACATGTGATTTGCTGAATACGAAGATCTCGTTAGCTAAAGGACAGGAAAACCTCGATTTAAAACTTGAACTTGCTGAACATCAAAGATTAGCTGAAAAAGCTTATGCCGAAAAAAGGAAGGATAAAGAAGATGCGAAACGCGATTCGTCAATTGGAGTCTACACATTCGATCTACAACAATGCTTGCCAACTCCAAACCTCAAAACTTCAGTCTCTTTTTATAAGAGGCAGTTATGGTCCTTTAATCTCACAATACATAATTTAGCTGATGATAAAGCTACTTGTTATATGTGGGACGAAACGACTGGTGCACGTGGTGCCAATCAAATCGCATCTTGCTTGTGGCATATGCTTCAGAATTTGCCTCCAAATATAAAAGAGGTCACATTTTATTCAGATACATGTGGGGGTCAGAATAAAAATAACATAGTTGCTATGATGTTCATGTTCCTATTGCATCAACATCCGACGTTAGAAATAATTAACCACAAGTTTCTTATCAGCGGACACAGCCATATGGAATGTGATTCGGATCATGCTATCATTGAAAGGACGAAAAAAAAGACTCAACTTAAAATTAATCACCTGAATGACTGGATGCAGCTGGTGAGGTCTTCTAAAATAAAAAACCCATTCCATGTGATACCAATGCAATTGAAACAATTTCTCAAGTTCTCAGATTTGAGTTCTAAAAAAGGCCCGTTCCTGATAAAAAAAGGGATGTTTCAGGTAATAAATTTTAATGGCAACCTGTAAAGTGGCTGCAATTTAGAAAACCCAGTGGAGATATCTATTTCAAGACAGATCTCGACAGGGAGAGCCGTTTTAACGTTATCAACTTTAGGAGGAGAGGCAAATTATGCAATTTAGATAACGTACAGTTAGAAGCAGTATCCAAAGAACCATTGCCAATAAGCAAGGAAAAAAAGAAGGATTTGATGGATTTATTACCACTAATAGATCCAGTATTTCATGATTTTTTTAAAAACATAAAGACGGACTCGGAAACTCAGAATGTCGACCCTGATATTGATATAGATGACCCTGATGCAGAAGAAAACATGGAAGACTAAACATAAGATTATAAATCTTAATATCTATTGGTGACACAAGTTAATGCTGATTCATTGAGTCACTTTTAATTTTATTATAATTAAAATTTATGCACACAACGTATGCCATAAGAAAAACAACGCAATTTTGTTAATTTCCTTTATTTTTGATAAAAAAAATGTTTTATAATAATAAAAGTTATATTATTTTTATATTCTATTGGTGACACAAGCTAATGCTGATGCATTGAGTCACTTTTAATTTCATTATAATTAAAATTTATGCACACAACGTATGTCATAAGAAAAAACAACGCAATTTTGTTAATGTCCTTTATTTTTGATAAAAAAATGTTTTATAATAATAAAAGTTATATTCTTTTTATATCTATTAGTGACACAAGCTAATGATGATTCATTGAGTCACTTTTAATTTTATTATAATTAAAATTTATGCACACAACGTATGCCATAAGAAAAACAACGCAATTTTGTTAATTTCCTTTATTTTTGATAAAAAAAAATTTTTATAATAATAAAAGTTATATTATTTTTATATTCTATTGGTGACACAAGCTAATGCTGATGCATTGAGTCACTTTTAATTTCATTATAATTAAAATTTATGCACACAACGTATGTCATAAGAAAAAACAACGCAATTTTGTTAATGTCCTTTATTTTTGATAAAAAAATGTTTTATAATAATAAAAGTTATATTCTTTTTATATCTATTAGTGACACAAGCTAATGATGATTTATTAGGTCACTTTTAATTTCATTTTAATTAAAACTTATGCATACAACGTATGTAAAATGAAAAAACAACGTAATTTTGTTAATTTCCTTTATTTTTGATAGAAATTCATTGTATAATAATAAAAATATATTATTTTTTCATATTTTGTTTTATTTACATATACTTTATTTAAAATAATTAACATAAACACAACTATTAGACCTTAAATATCTGTTTTTCTTGGGTCAATAACTTGACAAGTCGTCGGTACACAACTTGACAAGTCTTTTTTTTAATAGATTAAGAAGATAATTTAATCAAATTCTTACGCCAATCGAAAGATACGCATCAAATTAGCTTATTTCAATCATAAAAATATCAATTATCATTAATTAGGATTTACCAGAGAACTCTAAACTTTAAAATCGCTCCCCTGAAAAGTACGCAAAAATGACATGTCAAGTTATTCCCGCGCGGTACGGATTTGTAACTATAATATTTAAAGAATTATCCTCCAACTCCTAAGCATTAAGGAGTTGTACCTACCATGACCAGTTCATCATGATGAGATGATGAATATCTGATGTAAACACTTGAATAACTTTAGAAACTATACTTATCTATAAAATTAAAAGAATTATCTTCCAACTCCTAAGCATTAAGGAGTTTTACCTTCTATCATCAGCTCATCAATATGAGATGATGATTTCCAGGAGCAAATACTTGAATAACTTAAGAAAAAGTTTGAAAAACGATATACGTGCCTATAAAATTTGAGGGTTGCCCTCGATTTCCCTAGGATCCCATCATCAGATCCTAACTTGGTGACAATGGGACCACCTCAGAAGTGTACCCTATCGAACAAAAATAACACTGGTCAACAAAAAAAATAAAATTGTTTGTTTCCTGTGATTTTTTTTCAGTTTCTATCTCAAATTGACGCATATTTTTTAAATAAGGCAACAGTTTTTCTCTAACAGCTCTTGTTTTTAAGTTATAGCTGTCTACCTTCATTTAATATTTTTACTTAGATTTTTGATTTAATTGGACAAAAAAATATATTATGTTGGTGTTTTCGATATTGCTTCGTTATGAAGATGTTGTGTGCTTAATCCAGATTGCTTCTGCTATGTTTGTGGTAAATATAATATTTGAAAAATGTCGAAAACCTCTATCGGATTTCATGAAAACTGCGTAACATCGACACTTTAAAATAAATATTTGAAATTAATTAATCAAGACCACAAATGGGTTATTTGTGTTCTGAGAATAGGTAACTTACTTTAGGCCAACAAGGGGGCTACACAAAATTTTTTTTTAACGGATTGAGAATTGTAATTAACAGCACAAGTAACAAATAATACAATTAGAATAAAGTAGCAGTAGAAGAAGTATAAGTAGCATTGTTTTTAATACAGGAAATAAAAAATATCGGAAATAGTTATCAGAGAAATAATGATAAAATTACAAAATTTTAAGACCAATCCTTCACTAACCAAATGTCACATTATCAATAAGGTTTTGCATTATTTTATCTCTACATTACAATAATAATTTGATTTGATCTTTTCCTAACTTGTATATTATTTATCTATAAAATGGGTTTTATTAAACAATAACAAACTAAATTTGTACAGGTAATTTACAAACTTAAAAACTATACTATATTTAGGCTAATTTATAATAATAATTGCAGAACACTTGTCTTATGCTAATATCTTTATTTTTGAGTAATCGCTGAGTTGAGTCATGCACATTTGAGTATGAAGTCATGCACATTAGGGTTCATGNTAGGATTTAGGCTACTACAGTAGTCGTGGTTGTTATTTCTAGTGTGATAGTAAGCTTCACAATCCGCACACGCGTTTATAGTCCAGTGGCTAAACTATGGGAACCGTACACGCTTTTCGCCAACTAATAATAACACCATTATTTGTGGTGTTACTGGCTTTTTCTCGGCTTATTTCCCTGCGTGGTCGAATCAGAAATGAAGAGATCTGTAGAAAAACCAAAGTGACCTACATAGCTTGCAGAATTTCTAAAATCAGGTGGCAGTGGGCGAGGCACATGGCTCGTAGAGCTGATGGCCGTTGGGCGTCATCTAAAGTTCTCGAGTTTCCACTCTCGGGTTCTCGGAAAGTACAGCGGGCAGCGCAGGACCGGTCGCTATAGAAATCTTTGGCGGAGGCGTTTGTCCAGCAGTGGACTTAATTTGGCTGAAACGAACGAACTGGCTTTTCGTTCCCAGTTGTATTCGTTATGATTAATGTAATATTTTTGTTAGGCATGTGCGGCGACGGCGCCAACGACTGCGGCGCGCTACGGGCGGCGCACACCGGCATCTCGCTGTCGCAGACCGAGAGCAGCGTGGCCGCGCCCTTCACATCGGCTCATCCCGACATCGTCTGTGTCTCCAGGGTACTTAGGTAAGAATGGCTGTAGCCAGGGGACTAAGTGGTGTAGCCAGGGGACTAAGTGGTGTAGCCTGGGGACGCAATGGCAGGGTGTAGCCACGGGATCAAGGTACTACTGGCGTACTAGTGTAGCCAAGGGATTAGGACATGATTGGCGTGGTATAGCCAAAAGACTCAGGTATGATAACTGGAGAGCAGCGTGGCCGCGCCCTTCACCTCAGCTCACCCCGACATCGTCTGCGTCTCTAGGGTGCTCAGGTAAGTGGCTGTAGCCAAGGGATGCAGTTGGCCAAGAAATGCATGTTGTAGTCAGGGGACGCAGTAGTGTTAAACAGGGTACTCATCTAGCCGTGTAGCATGTAATGTATCAGATACTGTATCAAGTGAGTAAGGCACGAGCCCGCTGCGAGCTGCTCGCGCGTGGTTCGCAGGGAGATCGCAGCGACCCGCCGAGTGGCGGTATCACTGCGAGCACAAAGGCGGCTCGCAGTAGGATTCAGGAGCTCGCAGCCAGATACACGATGACCGTGGACGAGCCGTACTCACTTGAAGGTCGGTTACGTTACATGCTACGTTACGTGCTACATGGCAGGTGAGTACCCTGCCTTACGCCACACTACTAAAGTCTTTCCAATATAGCTTGATTAGAATGACAGCTGTCAAACGAATGTGACTAGTGCTGGGTATGTTTCGTACGGTTCACATAGATGTATCGATAAGTTTTCGAAAAAATGATATAAAAAAATGCACCCAATTTTTCTTCATATCTTTATTCATAAAAATGTCAATTATAATTTAAATTTAAAGACAGTAAAATTTAAAATTCATGTCAAGGGTGTACAACCTAAGTCGTAGTCATTATCATCAGTGTTCTTCAGTGGTTTTTTCCTCTCGCTAGAGGGCGGTAGGCATCTCTTCTAGAGCAACGGTGCTATGAATACCCAAAAAATTACCGGTGATTGATTTCCGATGTTTGATTATTTAAGAATGAAATGTTTTTTGGTTTTTTAGAAAAACTTATAACTTGACTTAAATATGTTAAAAAATTAGTTAGAAAAAAAATTTGTTAAATAATATGTTAAAAAATTAGTTTTAATTTAATATGACATTTGTCGATATGTCCCATCACTAACATTTTTGTAACTCGAGATAGCCTTGTAGAGACGTCGTTAATACTCTAGCTTGATTTTTATAATTTCGAATTACTACTTATTGGTGTAATTTAACGCTGCATTTACACGAAATTATAGTTTTAATTTAATATGACATTTGTCGATATGTCCCAACACTAACATTTTTGTAACTCGAGATAACCTTGTAGAGACGTCGTTAATACTCTAGCTTGATTTTTATAATTTCGAATTACTACTTATTGGTGTAATTTAACGCTGCATTTACACGAAATTAACATTTTTATTGGAAGCACTGTCGTCGAAAATATTGTTTGTAGGTCAGACGTGAATTATTTCTTGTCCGCCAATATTTAGCTCTCATTGATCGCTACTACAAAGTTATGTCGTTACTTTTGATGGCAGCTGTCATTCTAATCAAGCTATATTGGATAGACTATAGCACCACAACTTGAGAGCAGCGTCGCCGCGCCCTTCAGCTCGGCGCATCCCGACATCGTCTGTGTCTCCAGGGTGCTCAGGTATGAATGGCCAGGGGACAGTGGTGTAGTCCTAGGTGTACGAGTCAACTCGCACATTTTTATTAGTAATTAATTTATTGTTAACTTGCATTTTATTCATGCACTTTGGCCAGCTACGCCTGACCTACATTTGGGACTTTGTTAGTTCTAACATTTTTATTATCAGTGCAATAAAGCATTCGGCAGCTAATACACGTCTTTCAATAAATCCCATCAGCGGTTGATATGGCGTAGTTGTCTGACATCTTGACATCAGTCTTACTTTGACACCACATCTTACACTAGGGGACTCGAGTATGACAGGTGGAGAATAGCTTGGCCCTGAAATATAAATGGTCACACTCAGATAAAAGTTATTTATAGCCTGACCAGGAACATAAAAACCCTCGCCATGTTGCGGAAAACTAATGGTACTAATTTCTTTTAATGGCAACAGTAACTGATAACTTCATTGTCATGTCACCTTGCATGTCAGTCTATTGCTGTCAAAGTGTAAACAAACTTTATTTTAAACTAGCTTTCCGCCCGCGGCTTCGCCCGCGTGGAATTTTGTCTGTCACAGAAAAACTTTATCGCGCGCGTCCCTGTTTCAAAAACCGGGATAAAAACTATCCTATGTTCTTTCCCGGGACTCAAACTATCTCTATGCCAAATTTCATCAAAATCGGTTGCGAGGTTTAAGCGGGAAAGCGTAACAGACAGACAGACAGACAGACAGACAGACAGACAGAGTTACTTTCGCATTTATAATATTAGTTGGGATGTGCGCAATTGATTTTGTGAATTAAATTGCTAAAATCTTTTTATAGTCGTGAAAGAAAAATGGTTTACAATGTGTTAAAGTATTTGTCGAAGAGAAATACTAAGGGTTCGGACAATATTTTCATTGAATAATGTTTCCGACAAAGGTTGTCAAATTGACTGACATGTTTATCGCATAGTACAGTCCACTATGAAAATTAGTTGTGGTTTGTTTCAACTACCTATTTTAAAAAAATTTGTCACTTTCTAAGTGTTGAATTTTATGGAATTGGGAAAGAAGTACCGAGTTTGAAGCGTTCATGAGCAAACATTGCAGTTGAATATTCAAGTTCTGAATTTGATTATTGATGAATAATAAAATAAATCCTACTAGCTCGATTGATGTTTTCATTTAATTTATTTAAACAAGGTTACCTATAATAATATTTTTTCGTTAATTCATGAAAATATCAAATTAGCCCGTAATCCTGAATCCTGATACATAAAGTTAGCCTATTAATTTAACACAGGTACGACTATACTCAGTGTTGCACTATCAAATGCATTTGACGCGCCTCTATGCCAGGGTTTTTATGTTCCTGGTCAGGCTATAAAATTTTCAACCTACAAGTTGAACTATTGTGTCGAAAATGGTAGGCTTTAACTTTTATCTGAGTGTGACCATTTCGCGAATGGGTGTCTGCGTCAAACCCTTAACGAACTAGTGTACTTTCAAATTCGCAGTCCGTTGCTCACTCATAAACGATTGGGCTTATTTATGTCTTAATCAATTAATTATAGCTCAATCTATTTCAAACTAATACATTGTCTCTGACTCTAAAACATAATTTTGTTTTCCAGGGAGGGCCGCGCCGCTCTCACCACATCGTTCGGCGTGTTCAAGTTCATGATCGCGTACTCACTCACCGAGTTTCTCTCTGTGGCGTTCTTGTACTATTTCGACGCGAATCTCACAGACTTCCAGTTCCTATACATAGATGTCGCCTTGATCGTCAACTTCGCGTTTTTCTTCGGCATGACGGAGGCTTATACGGGAAAACTATGTAAGATACCACCTTTAACATCTTTGCTAGGGTTAGTCCCTCTATTTTCTCTTATAGGACAACTCGGGCTCATATTTATAACGCAGTATTTAAGCTACTACGCGTTGACGACTTTCCCCTGGTACGAAAGACACACTTATGCAGGAGAAGAAGCGAACGAATGTTGGGAGAACTACGCCATTTTTACTGTGTCTATGTTCCAGTACATAACTCAGGCTATAGTTTTCAGTCACGGGTCTCCGTATAGAAAATCTGTCATTACAAACAAACAGCTTATGATAAGCGCTGTCATCATGACAGCTATCAGTGCATACATAACGATCTCCCCTGCGCAATGGTTGGCCACGTTCTTGGAACTGCGAATGCCGAAAGATTCTTTGCTATCCTACATGATTATTATACTAGCAATAATTAATTTCATAGTAGCTTTATTCTTTGAGAGGGTTATAATACAGTTCCTGATGGAAAGTAAGCAGTTTATACCTAAGTTTTTGAAAGAGAAAAAAGTGATGAAAACTCCTCACCTAATGATCAAAAGGCAACTGACAGATATGGACTACCTAGATTATGATAGCTCAGTCAGTTTTGATAAGGAAGTTATTATTACTTCTGATTCTAGTTCGGGGAAAGAAAGCTGATCTATTTAAACTTGTTTGAAGACGTGAACAAACCATTTATCAATAGTTGATGTATATTGTATTACTTTTCAACCATATCAATGACGGGTCAATGAATTTATACTATTCAGTATTTTAATTACGACCTTATTATGACAATTTTAGAAAGTTATATTTTTACACGAAAGTATAATATACTAGGCAAATTATTTATTTACTGTCGATTTTTTTACAGTATTCTACAATTTTAAATGAAATATTTTCGCTGTATTTTGTTATATTAGATTTACTGGTAAATCTAAAAAGCTTTTATTATATTTTTGAATCGCAATTTTATAACGTTTCTTAAATCGAATATCTAATGCAGTCTATATTTTAGCAGTGCATTACGTTTTAGGTCAATTATACCATGTTTTTTCTATAATTATACTTAATCTTTTTTAAATCCATTACTTATGTTTTTTTCATGACTTCTAAAAGGAGTTAATATTACACATGTATTATTATTAAGTATGAAAGAATAGTTCAAATTATGAGTCATATTATGACATAGAGCCGATCTTAACTTATGAAACGTAATTTAGGTGATCAACAAAATGTTTTTATTTACATTAGAATTTAATTAAATGTATTATTACCGTACGTGGTTACCTCATAACACCGTATTGTTTGATTAATATATTTATAATAATTAGTTAATATCAGAATTAGGCGAATAATACATAGTAATGATCAATTTTGGACTTATTAATGCAATTCAAGGTTATAACTTTTAAAGAAACTTACTTTTTTTTTCAATTAATTATATTAATAACTAACTGCTAAGTGGTTAATATGCTTATTTTTTACCTATCTACTTTCTATCATCTACTCAATTTTATAATATACCTACTTATTTAATTCAATTTTTATTTTATGTTAATATTTTTACTAATGTACTAAGCACAAATGTGATACATACTAAACGTACATTGTAAGTGCCTTATTAGTTTTAAGTTGAAACATTCCAATTATTTTGGTGCTGTCAACCAAAAATGTAAGCCATTAATTTATACATATAAGTGCCTTATAAGGGAGAGTCCGCTAATTTGGACCAGTTTTTTACAATCCCATTTTACACATAGTTTTCTTTTGTTTTTGCTAATGTCCATGGTATATAATAAAAGATACATTATTCAACTTACTATTTCATAAGTATTAATTAACATGATTGTTGTATATTTAGCACAAATCAACAAAGTACGAGTTCAGAGCTTCGGTCCAATTTAGCCAACCGGTTGGATAATTTGTACCACAGGGTTACTAAATTGAATTTCAATAAATTTCAAGCCTATAAAAAAACTATGGCAAAATATTATACGATACATTCTTAACAAATTAGGAAACGAAAAGGAACAGTAGTTAATAACATAGACAATCGATATTGTTTTACACGTTATCACGATTTTGAGTACAAGTTTTGTAATTCCAATTATCGTAACGCACACTTGTACCTAATCTACTTTGCCAGTCTTTTGCTTTCATTTATTGTTAGTCAAACATAACTACGCTATTATAACTTCAAAATATGATTTACTAAAAAAAAATTCAAAATCCTTTGGTAAAGTTCCATACAACTTGGTGTGGTACAATTTAGCCGACTAGGTGATAGTGCCTTTACAAAATTGGTAAAAAATATAGCTTATAAGTACCGAAAAATGTTTCAAATAATTGTAATCCACACTAATTTACGCTTCTAAATAATATATTAGAAACACCCTGTGATTAAATTTAACAAAATTACAAACTAAACATGAATTGTCAAAAGTTACTTGAAAACAATGAAAAAATACTTTTCAAAATAAAACACACGTTATTGTTGTCACGGCAAAAACCACATGGCCGATATTAATTGATTTTAGTTGTGTATCGCTGAGTGTTGCAATTACAGACATTCAATAAATACTTTACGAAATATGAGGGTGGTACAATTTACCCGGCGCCGGTACAATACTGAACTCTCCCCTATGTTAGTTTTACTAAACTTTGTATTTATATTAAGCATTAAATTATATGTGTCAGCTTTAGGAACCACTAAAATAATATAATTTGTTTCTATAAATTCGCACAACTAGTAACAATCTAATTTATATTATGTATCATTCAAAGATTCGACTGTGATCGCTTCTCTACTTCGCTCCTATGTGAACAAAACTTGGCGAATAATTAATTCGCTTTCGAGATTTGTTTTGCTGAGATTGCAGCTTTGTTTGCAAGATTGTCGGTCTCTGATATCGACTATTCTGGTACAGTCAGTGTCAAATACTTCATGACACCCACAATAGCCAAAAAGTTCGCAACAAGTCTTAGTTACAATACTAGGGATGATGACTGGGTAATGAAATCGAAATTTTGTTTAGTCCGTCAGACAGATAATAAAAAAATTTTGGACACATTTTTTTTTTCATAATCGAATAATTACAGTATTAAATTGAGTTGAAATGTCGCGTGACGTCACTTTTGAGTAAAATATGTCAAGCGTGACGTAATGCGCTATTTCAAATCGATGTAGCACTGTTATTATTCAATTATGAAAGAAAATAAAAATATGAGTCTAATATTTTCTAATAANCTTCAGGAATCCCCAAGGTCATATATACCTCCTTGTATTTGGGGGGTAAATGCCTATGACCATCACCTTCCTTCACCGACATACTCAAGCATTGCCAGGTATCGACCTGGTACCAAGGGTTCTGGGAGCAAAGGACTTTCTGAATCATCGCCGCGTCGGTGATAAAGGTATGCAAAAGAAGACCGGCTCTGATCTTCCTCTTCAAGTCGGAAAGTTTCACGACTACTAAAGTGGTATCAGGGATGGGAGATGGTATGGATTTCAGAGCGTTTTCTAGCCAGTCGCGAGTGTAATCATTCTCGCACCACATCGCCAGGGCCCCTTGGTAGAGATAAGGGCGCCCGCGGAAAGATGGAGCTAGAACGGTCTGAGACGGAGACAGGACTACTTCCACGATGCTATCTACGATGGCATCCTGAAGTTGTCTTGCCTGGCTCGAAGAAAGGGATCCTTGCGGGACAGTAGTGACTGCTATTTGCAGTTCCAATTGACTCTGATCTATCACCGTCCGTGTAGGATTCGCGGTGGTTTTCGTGCGTTTGGCTTCCTCGGGAGACTTGGTTTCAAGTCGAGGGCGCTTTTTGGAAGGCACAATCCCAGGTTGCTTTTCAGGGGTCGCCGAAGCCGTCCGCCGACCGCGTTTCCCTCTCGGAGTTTGTCTCTTTGACTGGCTAGATAACGTCGGTGGTGGTGGTAATTTGGAGGTGGAAGGCATATGGTCTGTTGGTGGAGGTATCATGACACTTTGTGCCTTAGTCGACACCTTAGAAATGGGCATAGGTGGTGGTAATTTGGAGGTGGAAGGCATACACTCTGGTGGTGGTGGTATCATGACTCTTTGTGCCTCAGTCGACACATTAGAGATAGGCGTAGTTGGTGCTAACTTGGAGCTGAAAGGGATATGCTCTGGTGGTGGTGGAATCATGACACTTTGTGCCTCAGTCGACACATTAGAGATGGGCTTGGGTCGTGGTGGTGATGGTGGTAACTTGGAAGTCGAAGGCATATGCTCTGGTGATGCTGGTGGTAATTTTGTGGTGGACAGGATATGCTCTGGTGATGGTGGTATCATGACACTTTGTGCCTCAGTATACACTTTAGAGATGGGGGTCGGGGGTGGTACTTTGGAGCTGGATGGGATATTATCTGGTGATCGTGGTGGTTTAACGAAACTTTGTGTCTGAGTCACCTTAGAAATGGATGGCATATATGGTGAAGGAATCATGACACTTTGTACCATAGTAGCAACCTTGGAAATGGGGGGAATATGTGGTGGTGGTATCATGACACTTTGTGCCTTCAACACCTTAGAGGTGGAAGGCAATTCGCGCTGCGTTTCCGCTGCGATTGCGATTTGCTTCTCTAATCTGCGGGCCTTCCGTCTCGCGCGGCTGTTGCGACTGCGTTCCGGTCGGCCCTTTTGCTTTGTACCCTTTTTAGGGCGTTTTTGTAGTACAACGGTCCACGGTTGCAGTGGTATTACGGTGTCACTTGGTGAAGCGGTCGGTAAGTCACTCGGTGAAGCGATCCGGTAGATCACTCGGTGAAGCGGTCGGTAAGTCATTCGATGAAGCGGTCGGTAGGTCACTCGGTGAAGTGGTCGGTAGGTCACTCGGTAAAGTGGTCGGAAGATCACTCGGTGAAGCGGTCGGTATTTGTACGAGTTTGGCAAGGTCCTTTGAAGCTGACTTTTGGCATCCTTTGTCTCCAGAATACGCGGGAAAGAGCGGTCTAGATTCTTCGCCGTGGGTGCCTTCCTGGGGTAAATCCTTAAATTCTGTCATCATATTAGTAGGAGGAAGATGATGATGATGATGAATCCCGTATACCTGAGGGCCCGCAGTCCGCTGCTGCCACGAAGGCATTTCTGGAGGTGGAGGCTGTTGTTCGTTTGGCCTCCCTCCTCTGTCGGGAACCTAAAACAATAGATTTGTCAATCAAACAATAAATTACGAAGTTATGCTGACTTGAAAGTTCCGCGTGACGTCACACCGTGCTACACTTTTAATCAGGCCTTGACGTCACGGGTTGGCCGCTTTAACTCTGTCAATTTTCATTAGTTTGAAAAGGTGAAAAATACGAGTATTTTTTGATAAGTTAACTGACAGACTAATTCAAACTCTTGCTTTTTTACCCAGGAAACATTCCTATAATCTCACTCTAGTGTCAACCTAAAATGCAGTGCCCGACAGTAGGTAGGGTCCATAATTGTATCTTTTGTAAACATTATGGAAGCAATAAACTATTTAGTATTAGTATGGAGTACATACTCGTATGTAGGTATTACCTTATGAAAATAAAATAAGAAATTGACAATTGAGTCGTTGGTAAATCTTACCTGTCCTATGACAACTTTATTGACATCACTTCTTGTGTTCTTCCGGACAGATACGCTGGAGGTTTTCTCAACTTGAAGCAGCGATGTCCGAGCCGCTAGGAAGTCGGACAGCCGGACGTCCGGCTTGACTTTGAGCTGCTCGCGTTTCGGACGGTACGTGGATTGGATGACGTCCTTCTTGGTTTTGAGGCGATCGGACCACTAGAAAATAAATGTTCATTATAATCCACCATTTTTTTAAGAGTGAAATAAATAACTTTATTTTACCACTTACTAATGGGCCTCATAAGAAGGCTCACCAAAACGGCGATGAAGCGATGGCAATTTTTTAATGTTGAAGCTAATTAATTTTCCTAAACAATATTGTAAATGGAATGGATAAATTAAATGAAATGGAGCGTGCTATGCTCGGAGTTTCCCTGCGTGATCGAATCAGAAATAAGAAGATCCGGAGGAGAACCAAAGGTACAAATACCGACATAGCCCACAGAATTGGTAAAATCAAGTGGCAGTGAGCGGGTCACATAACTCGCAGACCTGATGGCCGTTGGGGCAGGAAAGTTCTCGAGTGGCGACCACGAGCTGGAAGACGTACCAGGCCTGTTCATCTCCGCGAGTTTACATCGAAAACAAAACACGCACAATGGCCCACCTACAGGATACTATTCGACAAGGCCTCACATACGAGCGAACATTGACTCACGCACGCGTATTCTTGTGTATGATGGAAGAAAAAAAAAAAAAAATACTGTGCAGTATTTAACTGCCTAAATAATAATAATAAAATCACAGAATGTACTTTTTTAAGTTGCCTCAAGACACTGAGAGGTAANAACTAGTGTAATCTATATGACGGACAAATAATTGAAATTTTGTCATCTAGCCTATTGGAATAAGGTTATATTGTCACCTTTTTGGACACTGAGTGTCACGAACTACCGTAAACCTGTATTTTTAGATATCGATGTTTTATTTCCTAATGGAATTGAGAATCTTTTCCATTGCAAATTAGGATCTAAAAAACTGTTATGTTACTTGTTTAAAAGTTAATTTGACATTCCAAATGATTAATAAATAATAAATAGTTATAATTAGAAAAAGAGATGCAATCTCTTTTGTGATAATTTAATTACCTACTTTATGTAAGATATTTGTCGCTGTGTAGTTTATGTTGTGAACATAAAAATATATTGAATGTTCATGAAATTTCCGTTTTTTATTGTCTCTTATCTTTTTTATCCTTGAATTTTTTTGTTCAAGAGTATTTTTACAGAGGGTTTGTCCATATTATCGTAAACTGATACTGGCAGCGACAGGCGTTATTTTTACTATTTTATATCTACCCGCATAGGTATTTCTTATGTTTTTGGGGCTTACTTTCCTGTCTATGAATAGTGTAAGAATGAGAACATAATAAAACAGTTTGATGTTTTTAAAATATTTATTACTTACTAGTTTTAGTTTTAAAATTTCTTTATTGACATAAATACGTAACAAACAAGTGAATAACAAAGATACTGTACATTGCTACAACTATAACATTCGCTAAACGTTAATCTTACCAGGCTACTAGCGCCTCCAAAGATTTTACACACCAATGTTCAAACTGATAAAACGTATTGTAAGTGCTAAATTAATCAATAAACTAGGTGCAACATTTTTGTGATAAACATTGCTTATTGCTATCTATTTTATTAAGTAAGGCGGTAGATGTGCGCCAAAAAAAAACTTATTAGCTACAAAAAACGATTGACCAAACCGGAGCTAGCAACCAGTGGCGCGGGCCGCGATAGGAGCTACCCTGCCTCCCACCGTCATACGTTAGTAAGGTGTGCGAGGGGGCACCGCTCCGAGACGCGGGGCTCGTGAGACTGGTCAGGCGGGAACAAAACGTAGTGATGCGGTAAACGGTAAGTTCCGTATTTGTCGATGTAACGCAAGTCAGTTAATGTGGTTTTGCAAATATTGGCTATTAACTCATTAGTGTTGTATTTATTCATTGCATAAAATTTTAAAGTTAATTTATAAATAAAATCTTTTAAAAATGGAAATTGTATGTCTACATGTAGTGTTTTTAAATTCGTTTTAAATGGAGTATTAAAGGCAATTTTCAATGCCCTGTTTTGGATAGTTTGAAGTAGGTCATAGTTTGTCAGACATGTACTACTCCATACAGGGCATGCGTAAGTTAAGCATGGTCTTATAAGTGTTTTATAAATGAGTAATTTAGTACCTGGGCTTAGTTTAGATTTGCGATTCATTATAGGCCCAAGTGACCCTAACGCTTTAGCACCTTTTATCCTGACGTTGGTAACGTGCTTTGTCCAATTCAACTTCTGGTCTAAGACAACCCCGAGGTATCGCACTGAATTACTCCAGGGAATTATATAGCCGTCTATTTTTAAGTTCTTTGTAGGTGGTTGTCTTTTTCGAGTGAATAAAATCGCTTCAGTTTTTGAGCTGTTTAATTTAAGCTTCCAGTCTGTGAAGTACGTGTGCAGTGCATCAAGGGACAATTGGAGCCGGTCTATTACTAAACTAATGTCTTCCGAGGATGTAAACGAGGCTGTGTCGTCTGCAAAACAAGCTAAGCGAGTTCGGGGCTGTATTGGCATATCATTGATGTATAAAATGAATAGATATGGACCAAGAATGGAACCTTGGGGCACACCAGCAGGTATTAAATGCAACGACGACTCAGCCGACCCAATATGTACCTTAAAGTTTCTATTTTGTAGGTACGATCTGATCAATTTGACCAGACACAAAGGGATACCAAAACCAATCAGTTTATGCAAAAGGCCATCGTGCCATACGGTATCGAAGGCCTTTTCTATGTCAAGTAAGAACATTCCAGTAGACTGTTTGATGTTGAGAGAGTGCGCAATATGTTCGGATACGCGAGCTAATTGTTGAACAGTAGAATGAGATGCTCGGAACCCGAACTGCTCATTTAGAATTGACTGATCAGTGCATTTTAAGAGTCGTTTATAGATAACCTTCTCAAACAGCTTACCAGTGGTGGAAAGCAAACTAATTGGTCTGAAATTGGTAGGTATTGTATTGTCTTTGCCAGGTTTTTTTAAGGCTATTACCTTAGCAGTTTTCCAAGCATCAGGAAAATAGCCAAGATAAAAGCAACCATTAAAGATTTTAGTAAGAAGTACTAGAGCTTTCTGAGACAGGTTTTTAAGCATAAGATTGTGTATGTCGTCTTCACCTGGTGACTTGCGATTTTTTAATTTTTTTATGAAAGAACGAAGTTCATGTGGTGTTACTGGGTATTGGAGAACATTGTCTTTGTGACTATCCAGAACATTCATTGAAGCAAGCACCTTATTTTCAATGACTTTGTCACTGCACCAATCCTTAGTAAGGCACATATTTGAGTTAAATGCTAAGGCAAGTTCATTTGCTTGTTCAACAGCCGAAGTGGCAAGAGTACCATTAGGTCTTTTTAACGGAGGAATGATAGAAGAATTGGATTGAAAGGACCTAGTGAGTCGCCAGAGGTCAGAGTTAGCATTGTCGACCTTCGCCAGTTTATCGTTCCAGATCTTGTCTTGATGGTATGTAATGAGGCTTCGTATGCATGCCTGGATTTTGTTAACCAAAGAGCGCAATTGCCTCTTTAAGTCACCACGAGGTAGCTTTTGCTCTCGGTTGCGCAGAGCGTTCTTTTGACGTATAAGCTTTTTAATATAACTCGGCAGCTTACGAGGACTGTCGTGATGCACGCTAGTTGGCACTTGGGTGTCCCTAGCTGTGATAAGGCAGCTGATAAAAGTGGCAACCGAATTATCAATTTCTGTTTTAGATTTTAGAGGCTTTGCACTTAGCACAATGTTATCATCCACTGAACTACGGAACTTTTTCCAGTCAGTTTTGTCATATCGATATGATTTGGATTTATGACTGGAGACTGATGATCCCCACAAGCGGACAAAAATTGGTAAGTGATTAGATGACAGTGCTGTAACCACCTCCAAATCACTCACCAAATCTGCATTTGACGCCAGTATGAGGTCGGGAGTCGTAGCGTTAAAGTCAGACCGGTAATTTAATTGTGTTGGTGAAGGAGGTGCATAGATAAAGTAGCTATTCGAAAGCATATGTCTGAAAAGGCTTCTACCTCGGGTATTACAATAACTACTATTCCAATAATCATGATTTGCATTAAAGTCACCACAAATCACAACATTCGGCCCTAATGAAAGTAGAGTATCTATATCTGAGTGGACAAGATGCAAATTAGGAGACTGGTATACAGAGGCAATTACCAACTCTTTGCCTGATACATTGATCCTAATTGCTATAGCTTCCATGTTTGTCATATTAGGTACGCTGACAACAGAATGGTGAATACGGTTTTTTACCAATATTGCTACACCCTGTCCTCTACCATTTGTGTTTTTATCTTTACGGTAACAAGTAAATCCCGGAGTATTAATTATAACATTTTTGGTAAGTTTGGTTTCACATAACGCTATTACATCGACAAATAAGTCACTCACCGCTAGGTCAAGTAGTTCATGCACTTTGTTTCTTACACCATCAGCGTTCCATGATATTATACCTAGTTTCGCACGACTAAACATAATGACCGAGATGCTCAAGAACTAACATGATTTTGTCGAACATTGATGTGCAAGATTGGAATTTAGTCCTGATATTCTTAATAGTTTCCATTATGTCGAGTATTTCCCTGGTGACGGGGTCCGTGGTCAGGTTGCTGTTGTTGCCTAATTCTTCAGCGGGTTTCTTACTTGAAGACGCTTGCTTAGGTGTTTCAGATAATACTGAGGCCCATGTTTTGAGTGTAGGTCCAGAAACGCCTATAGGTTGACGAGAAGCTGAAGTTCTATTCAGGGTTTTACTTAACAATCTGGATGTCGCCGTTTGTTCTTTTCGCTCACTAGCCCTTTTGTGTAGGCTTTCAACATATGAAACGCGCGTTTTGCATTCACGGTAGTTAGCTGGATGATCCTGGCCGCAATTGCAACATCGCGCAGGCTCTTTGCGATCTTTTTTTGGGCAATCGGTAGTCGAGTGATCCTCAATGCATTTGACACAGCGTGGAGGCATGTTACAGTTTTTCGATGAGTGTCCAAAGTTCTGGCATCTATAACACTGAGTTCCCGCTGAGCGATTCGGCTTAAACTTTTCGAATCCATACAGTAAACCTTGTAATATGAGTTTAAGATATCATCCATACAGTAAATAATGCTTCTATTTTTCCTACAAAAAGTTGACAGCAATTTCTCATGCAAAATTGCAAATATTTCAATCTGCACAATATACTAATGTGAATGTACCTTTAGATTTTACAACATCAATATTGAACGATGATGATGATGCACATACCTGGTACTTTAACTTTTACAGTGTCCTTTCGTTTAGCTGAATGATAATGATAAGTCATTATAAATTCGATAATATTTATTAACCCTTTAACCGTGACAGAGAATTTACTTTCATCTTCAAAATCATCAGTGTTTTACTACTAAGGTTTTACATTAAATATTTTAAAAATTGTGTAATCAGCAGATTGTATAAGATTCCCATAGAAGAATTACAATATTACAGCTCATAAAAGTATATCAATTGATTGGTGCTGTCAAATTATTTAAATTACATTTATTTAATGTAACCAATGATCCAGTGAAAGGGTAATTAGAATTACAAAAACTTCAATAGGCTGAACATGATAAAATCATTTTAATATGAATGAATTTTGTATCGATTAATAATTAATACTACATACCGTCTTTCTGAATGGTGTCCTTTAGTTTGGCTTCTAACTTAGCGAATAGCACTTCGGGGGTGATGTTCGGTGGAGGCTTGTTAAACTTCAATGCTATAAGAATGTCTTTCAGGTTCTTCGCAGTTGGTGACTCTTGCTGGAATAAATATATGTATTGACATTATGGTTATGAAGAGTATGTATGGGAAACCTATTTCATCATCATCATCTCAGCCATAGGACATCCACTGCTGAATATAGGCCTCCCCCAATGCTTTCAATGCTGCCTGGTTGGTAGAGACTAGCGGCCTGCGTCCAGCGCCTTCCTGCTACTTTTAAGGTCCACCTTGTGTTTTTTAGCTTTCATCTGTGCTAAATCTTGGTCGAAAATGTAAAATTTTATCGCTTAGATGTGAATTCTGCTGTGTTTTTAGTATCTTCCCCAATTTTTTTATTATGGTGCAGCGTAACTTGCCCTTCTTCTAAATTGCTTCATATAGAATTTAATTGTTGTGAGAATTAGAAATAGTGTTCAAATAACAGCAGTTTTTTCATGCTTTTGAGCATAAACAACAATTTTTTTCACATTTAAAATACAGTATGAAAGTAGACCAGATCTTTGTAACATACCACAATAATGTCCATGCCAGACGTAGACTTCTCCTTGGGGCAGTCAACGCGCTGCATTCTCGCTGCCATCAGCTCCGACACCAGATAGTCTAGCAGCAGAAGTCGGTCCTCCTTGCTTTGAAGTCGGGCTGACATGTGTCCTGTGGAAATTAAGGCATAAGTCTTATCCATGTTATTATGTCGTGTATAAATAAGCAGCATTTTTAAGCATTTATTCATAATTTTCAATAATTATTCAATATGTTCAAGTTATGAATCTTATTTCATATCAATAAAGTCCAGAATATTGAGGCAATTTAGGCACCACCATGTAAGGGGTTAAATAAGGTCAAAATCAATTACCTACCTATAATTATAAACTTTCATTACCCACTCAAATTATTCAGACTATACTTTTTCTTGGTAGTCTTATCACTAATCTAAGATAGATCTCCTACTTTATTTATATCTTTCTTTGTTAATCATTACATAAATACGTACCTACAACCAGCTTTTTGTAAGGACAACCCAACTCCTTCAAAAATGAGCTCAATTCTAGCAAAAACGAACTAGATTCGTCTACGCTGGTCATCATGTTGACAGTCTCTTCGAGTTGTAACAGCTTCTTTAGTTCTTCGGCTAGTATGTGGACCAGTTTGGTGAACTCTAACGATTTGGGCCCACCGTCAAGAGCTTTCGAAAATGCCACCTCATCGGAGAGGGGACCATCGTAGCTGTGAAAAAACATTATTTGTGGTTTACAAATTAAATAGTTACTGCATTGTAAGTTCAGAAAACTATCAAATTGTATAACTTTCCTTCATTTATGACTTTTACTTTCGTTTTTAAAATGTAAATAGACATAATAGTGGTTAGAAATGATTCCAGATGGTCACTAGAAATGGAAATAACAAACATACATACCAGCACCGTATTTAAATGTATAAATTAATTTATTGAGTTTTGCATAATTCTATCAAAAAATTGTAGAAAAAATGCTTACCTTACAAAAAATTTAGATCTAAAACATAACCTATATTTCAAAATCGAAGCATATTTCTAAAGGATTTCGCCAAGTCAGCAGGTTGAATATATTTTTAAACACGACTAGTAGTTTTATTCTATGTTTTTAAAGATAAATATGTAATAAAATCAATAACAGAGTAATAAAAAATAATATTGTGAAACTTACCCCAAGTCGGTAAGTGAATCTAATATATCGTTCTCCATTTTACTGTTAAAAACACCTTTGCAGTGTTGATTTTGTTGTAATTTAACCAATTAAATTCAAACCGGTAGTAAATTATTATCTTAGTTTTCTTCACGAAAATCGGCAAAAATATTTCGATGGATTTCCCGAATCCACGATTTTTTGCCTGACTGTCAAAAGCGGTGTTGCCAGTGTGTAAGACAACATTTGGCCACAAAATTGATTTCTGTTATTAAACTTGCGGAAACTACAAAACACTTTTTATTTTGACATGACATTTTATCGTTTTATTCAGATCAAAATAATTAAATACGTATAAGTAATAAAGTGCAGTTAATACAATTGTAGTGAAAAAAAAGTGTACTGATTGAGTTTCATTACTTTTTTTTTAAACTCCCAAAATCATGGGAGTTGGTAATTATTAATGGTATCATTATTGCAAACCAGTGGCGCTATCTGGTCAAATCTGGTGAGCGTTGAAGCGGTAGAAGTATGGCTCGGTGGTTAAATCAGTCGCCCTACAATACAAGCGAAAGGTCATGGGTTCTCACGGAAATTGAGCACAAAACACAAACATATTTATTTCGTGATCTGAGGGCATGAGGCTGAGTCCCGAGGTGTTTTAATTAAGCCAAAGAATTTCCTATAATGTCAGCCTGAAGAACTACAGAAGAAAAATTACAGAACAATATTATTTTTAGAATATTGTATTTATTGTTCTCTATTACTTTTTTTTTATTATTTAATGGAAACATATTATTATTTCTTTTTGCGATTTTATGATTCCAAAATTAATCTCAAACCCATCAAACAACATGTAACTTAATTAATTAATGCAGTAAAAACTTTATTTCTTTCTGCAAGTCTTCTAACTACGTAGTATTTTCAAGTCATACATACTCACTCTGTCTCATCACAACATTATCGCATGCATACTTAGGTCCGATATCAGATAGATACGCCTCTGTGTGAGTTCCTTTGTGCATGTTTGCGTGCTACCTGCGCGAGCGCCTCTTGTCACAGGTGTGTGTGTGTGTTATGCCGGCGCACCACTAGCCTTTTTGTGTAGGCTTTCAACATATGAAACGCGCGTTTTGCATTCACGGTAGTTAGCTGGATGATCCTGGCCGCAATTGCAACATCGCGCAGGCTCTTTGCGATCTTTTTTTGGGCAATCGGTAGTCGAGTGATCCTCAATGCATTTGACACAGCGTGGAGGCATGTTACAGTTTTTCGATGAGTGTCCAAAGTTCTGGCATCTATAACACTGAGTTCCCGCTGAGCGATTCGGCTTAAACTTTTCGACGGTGATGACACAGTTGCAGAGGTATTTAAGTTGTTTAAATTTAGCCATGTCGGTTCCAGGGGCTAGTTGTATTAAGAAGGGTGGAAACAGTGCGCTTTGCAGTCCTGGAGATTTTAAAATAGTGACGGAGTTGACATTAAATCCCTTAGTCTTCAGTTCCTGTGAGATGTCATCGGAAAGGCTAGCTGGAAGCCCTCGTATGACCACCTTAGGTACTTTTTCATCATTTCTGGAGTAAGTAAGGAACGCTATGTTCTCCTCTCGAAGTCCGTCTTTGATGGCCTGGTGAGCTGTTGGTGTGTAACATATAACGGCCACTTTGTTTCTTCCTCTGTAATGCAAGTGAAAGCGGTTGGCAAATTTCTTTACCATGTCCTGTAGGTTGGCATGTGTCCAATTTTCATGAAGTTCTAATATAATGGGGGGGATACGTGCAGCCCGCTTTCCTCCCGGTGCAGTGATACTGGCAGCTTCAGATGGTTCACTATCGTGCTCTAGCGTAAGGTCTTGAAATCTGTTGAAAGTGGGTACTTCGCGTGGCCTGCCATTCTGGTCTGAGTTTTGTATGATTGCAGTACGCTTGGCGGTTCGCCATTCCTGATCATCTGTAGGCCTTTTGGAGTTGAGGCTGCTGCTTGACGAGGATCTTGTGAGATATTTGTCCATCGTGTTGTGTGTGTACGATAAAAGGATAATTTATCGATACACGAATTGTCGAGTGCGGTACATCACTATTTGTTAGTAAGATTCTGAGTAAAACTGTATAAATAACTCATTTTCGGTATTTTGTCCTTTACGACCTTTGAGCCCAGAGGTATCGATATTATTATGCTCTCTGTGGGCAATTAAAGTAAATATTATAAGTAATAGGTATTATCTAAGGAAAGTTATTGTGTAAAGACTGCTGTACCCAACAGTGTGTGCATAGTACCTAAGTTACGTGGATTAGTTTTTAAGTTTCCTAATGTAAATTCAGGATCTTCTTCCTTTTCTTAACAAAATTTGCACATGATAATAACACTTATTTAAAAGTTGTATAAATAATAATAATTGTTTCGAAAATTAATAGTAATGATTTTAGAATATATCTTTATTAAGACGGGAATACCAGGCCGAATGTAATGATTTTATTATCTTTATGAGACGTGAATGCCAGGAGGCATCACGGTGACGGATGGCCGAATGTAATGATTTTAGAATTAATATTGTATTTTATACGATTATTAGTTGCTTATAAATAGTTATTGTAATAATTTTGGTAGAATTTAAAAACCCATTATTAAAATTAAATACTTTACTTGATTACTTCCTGGACATTGTTGCAGATATTAGAATGGTTTTAGAATTTATTCTGTATTATATTCAATTACATATTTCATGTTTATTATTTAATGTAATTATTTTAGAATTTTTATTGTATACAATTTAGTAATTTAGAAATGAATTGTTATTTAAGTATTGATTTTGACTACTTCCGGGGCATGCTGTCGATAAATCGTTTCGAGCCGGTTGACTTTACCGAATGGAAGGGGAAGTTGCCTTATCGCGGGCATGCCGCCGGACAGGGAGTTCGATTGGAGCATTCAAAGCAAGAAGTACTAACTTTAAGGTGTTATAATGTTGGAAATGTATAAATTAGTATCTTGAATAAATAAGTAATTGATCTACAAGTAACTTTTCTTTATACTTCTGTCTGAGGTAATATTTGAATCTCACGAAATAAAAAGGAGGTTAATGNAGTAAGAAGCAAGCGGTGTTCGGTTTAAAGCGCGTGCAGGCGTGCGCGTCCAACTACCGCCGAACCTAACGACGAGTGCGCGAGTACGTTACTTACTAAAAAGCAATAAATAGAGTGAACGTAGACTCTATGAATAAATTAACAAAATGTTCAACTCACCATCTCCATAATATATACTTTGGCATCACAGTACTACCAGATTTCAAATTATTTGCTTTTCGTTACTTTTACTTACCACTAATAGGCATTACATTTATAATTTGCAGTACTTAAAAAGTATATAATTTATTCAACAAAAATTATATAAACATTGAATATACAATGTTAGTGAATATATTTTATATGACTGACCTCCAAAAAATGAACTGTGATCAACTTACACCCTATTAATGATCTAACAAATTTATAAAATTTAAAACTCTTAACGTACATGTATATGAATATAAAAAAATGCACTTTTTAAAATATAACTCCAATCACACCGAAATTACTTAGGTACATTATTTAATCAAACAGTCATATTTTGTATTGTAACTTATTTGAAACATGGCGTAAAACTTGAAATAATTGCGATACCTAGTAAATATGTAATACGTAATATAGAGCCTTTAAGAAACGATACCCATTGGCGCAGACTGTTAAGATATAGTCTACCTTTTATATAATATAGTATATAACTGGTGTAGATTCTACATAACATCTGTTAAACATCAATAATAATGATGGACAAAAAATGGTCTTCCCTATACCAATCTACAATATTTACCGTAAAATCAAGTCCATATAACAGTTGTGTATTTTTAACTTTTTCATTATTTGTTTTAGCAGTTGACCTGGTTTTTTGTTCACCAGTATATTAAGATCAAATGTGTATCATTTCTTAAAGGGTAAACGTACATAGATTGGTGCAGATAGGATTATTATAGTGTGATGTAATGCGACAAGAACATCAGATTATAAGGTTACAAACCTAGACCCTAACCTAATAGACATTTTCCTGAAACCGCCCATTACAATCCTGAAGTGACAAAGATCCAAATTGCCTATTTAATTTTAAGCCTTTAGCGGGAAAAAGGCCCTTTTTTCATTGTTTTTGGACCATAAAAAAATTAAAAATATGGTGGGAACTATATTCCCTCCCAAATTATTAGGTAATGTTCGGACCGAAAACATACATTCTTCCATTTATTAAGCCTTTGAAGACTACAAAGCACCTCTAATCTTCTATGCTATTAATATGAAAAATAAAAAGGATTTTTGGGTTCATACAAAGTGGCCTAGAAAAACGAATTTCTCATCACAATTTTTACTTGCATTCTTAATATGGATATTATGAACTTTAATATCAAATTAGGTGGGCTATTTTATATAAGATTAAACAAACGAATCGATAGTAGTAACTAAGAGCTATGAAAAGACGTCAGCGTAATAATATTAGTAGAACTATCGTATATCTTTAATTAATTAGTAATTTATGAAAGTTTTTTAAACTTACTTTAGTCACCTATGGTAACAGCATAATATTTCCTACTGTTTAATTTTGTAATTCTTTAAATTGAGGCATTATTTTAATCACAAATCAGATACAGGGTGAAATTAAGATTATTACATAATCAAAAATTTGACATTCAGTTTAGTGAACGATCTCTCAACGAATCTGATTCCTTATTTATTTACTCGAAGTTTATCGCAATCGATGTCAGTTTAAATTTTACATTTCTGTGGTACCTAATAAAATCACTGGTATCTGCCTTAATGAGCCAAGGATGGATATAATACAATATTAAAAGCAATCGAATTTGATCACTGGTTGCTCATACTTCGCTATTCTACGTACATTTCGGTAAATCCAGCCATATTTGTAAAGACCCTACTTTTGTAGTAGACTTTAATGGCACTGGCGACCTACAAAAAGTTCTAAACTTACAACCCGGTCGAATTAACTGCGCACCTGACCTGGCAGCCGTGACGTCACATCGACGCTCTGTTACGGACGGGGCAAACTCGGGTAAGCAGTGTTGCCAGTCGGGTCTTGTCAGAAATTACCAGAAATATAAAAAAAAAGTAACCTTTTTGAATAAGAAGTAACCATAGAGAAAAGTAANATTGTGTAAGGTTGTTCATGGATGGAAAATGAATACAATTGATCATCAATCGTTTACCTAAATTCGAAATTTTGACCATTCCATGAAGACCGAAAAGTGACCGGTCGTATAAAAACGTTTCTTGGATTTGCGTTTTATTATCGAAAAACATTCGCTAAAACTAATTTTTTTTTTAACAAAAAATAAATCAAATTCATGTTTAAATGCAGTTTATGACATAATTTTTAAATTGTCACTATTAATATTTTTTACTGAATAACCTGTAAAAGTTAATTCTACAATTATTTCTGAAAAATCACCTAAAAGTAACCTTTTCATTAGTGTAACCTAAAAGTAACCAATGCAGTTCAAAAGTAACCTAAAAGATTACAAAAGTAACCTTCTGGCAACACTGCGGGTAAGTGCGAGAGAGTCGCATTCCAACGAGGTGCGCAGTTTCCTCGATCGGATTGTAAGTTACAGGTAATTTTGAACAAAGGTAACAAACAGGCAATTCTTCGTATGTTATTCGAACTGTACTTGTCTAGGCTACCTACGTGAACAACGTTACGGTTACTGCTATAACTAAGAAATGGCGTCAGGACCTTCGATGAACTTCCCTTCATCAGTTACGCCGGAGCTTCTTGAAGAAACTGAAATTATTATAATACAACATTATTGAATATGAAATATTATTACAATATAGGAACGATAAAAATGTTACTTTTACAGCCGTACTCGCAACAAATATTTAGTTGTAAAATTATTATTTTTTTCACGACTCATTACGAGGATCGTAAGTAATGTAACTTTATTTTGAGTCAAGGCTGTAAGAATTTGTGATTAAAATATTCTTTCTTTATTTAAAATTGCAAGCTTAAAATGCTTTATGGTATTGGCATTACACTTAACAAGCTAAAGTGCAGTGAAAAATGACGAAAAACTTTACAAAAAATATGCAACAAAAAGAAAATGAGGCAAAGTAACTTACCCAAAGTGTGAAAAAAACGTGCGTGCGATGTGTCGCAAACAGTGATAGTTGAAAATGAATTGTAATAATATAGTGTTTGTTAATTTGATGTGTCCTTGCAAAATGCAAAATTCGCCTTTATTTTAGGCATAATAAAGAAATTATCGAGCTACTATAATAAACAATGGATATTATAATAATAGGATGTGTGCATTTACAGTGAATTTGTCCATTTCTTTCGTAAAAATATGACTTTTATTTTTATGTTACTGAAAGTAAATATTTAGGTATATCAAGATTTTTTTACAGAAACTACCTTTATCAGCTAGTGAATTTTATATAAACCGTTTTAAAATAAGGTATAATAAAGGGAAAAGTATCATACACGAGTTATAAATAGTAAATATTTATTCTTTCGATAGTGTATTTAACATCAAAATACAAGAAAGTCGCTTTGTGACATCAACAGCATTCCAAGCACTATTTGTAATAATTTATTCCACATAAAATTAAAAATAGTGTTTGTAATCTTTATTACAGAAAATAAATAAACTAGCAGATCTATTCTAGTAGTCAGGACTACTGTAGGTACATAGGATATCCGTTAACATCTACCTACGAAGCGTTGCAACATGCTTACATTTAATATATTTTGATCTAAGCAGACAAATGTTTGTACAAAGCAATGTAAACTTTATAAATGAAACACAATTAAAATACAATAAATTATGCAACATAAATCACCAATAAATGGCATCTAATTTGTAAAAACACTTAATTAAAATAAAATATAAAATGCAAAAAATCTGATTCGGTGTCACTAAAATTGCGTTAAAATTCTACAAAAATGATTTGTAATATAAATGTCAACATTATTAATAGATCTCGTCAAAATATAAAAATAATATCAGTTACAGGCAAGATTACAACTTATAAGAAAGACGTTAACCGACGTTAAACATTTGTGATAAATTATTAAACGTTTGTTAAAATTTAAGATTAACCATCGTTCGTTTTCGAAGTTAATAACTAGACATTGTAATTTAATGATTTCTTTGAAATCGAAAGTTAAGACATTCAAATTTGACACAGTGAAATACTTAAATAAGCGTTGAGTAACGCTTAGTACGGGTCTGACTAAAATCCGATTGGATATACAGATACTTCTTTAGATCAAAAATCACTGGAACTTAACATGTACAGTGCTCCTAAGTAAGTGCGCACGGAATAATCGTTTCATTGTACTACCCATTAAATGAAAATAATGTCAATTAGTGTCATTCATGAATTTCATAATGTCAGACACCTTACCTCTCTTTGTGGTGCAAGTGAGTGGCAAAGAGTATGTAGGTAGTTATTTTCATTAAAACATGATAATCTCTCGATTATTTTAGTGATTCATCACATTTGATGAACTCTACATTGTCGAATTTTACTTTGTGGTAAAAAACCGCAACAAAATACATCGATAGACATTGAAACCACCATTCCGTAGTAAAGCTTCGTAACAATAAATAAATACAAGTACAACTAGACAACTATATCATACATCGGTCGGGAGCGTTCGTTCGGCGTCTATTTCTTCCGCTTTAGCTTCGGGATTCTGAAATGCGTGCGAGTGGAGTTAAGGGCAGGCATTAGTTTACAAATGGCGCGATACAGGAGTTTTATCCAATAAAAAATGGAGTCTATTGATTGTAGTCTATGGTTCAAAGATGCTTATGCACGTTTTCACTATCAATCCCTAATTTTTAAGTGACCCCTAATGAAAACAAAATGCATTTTAGGTGTTACCATAGGGGTCACTTAAAAAATTGAGATTGAAGGTGAAATCGAGCATTAATCTTTTACAATTATTCTGTTCTGTCATAAAACATTGTAGTCTTATTGAGAGCTAACAAATTGTTAGTGTAATTAAAATAGGACTATAAAAAACTGAAAGTACTCCTGGTAAACGCCTATCAAAATATGAAAACTGTGAAACCAAAAAATATGAAGTTTTTAAAACTTTTTATATATAATAAAACAATATTTCTTAAATTAACTAAGCAGTTTTACGAAATCAAAATTGTGGTTTCGCAGCTCTAAAATAATGGAAATTACAGTGAAAAGTCGATTGTGTATAAAATTGAATGAATAGTTCACTTGATATTTGACATTCGTTTTTGTGATTTAGTTCTGTGCTAGAACTGGCGTGCCGTTATTTACATTTGTACAAAATCGTGACATATGATTTTTATATGAATTATGTGTGTATTGTGTATGAATTTGCAAAAATATCTTACCCAGATCCCTTTTTGTGTGGCGATGGCGAGGATTGTGATTTTTCCGATTCCAATAATTTGGTGCTTGAATCTTTCATGAATCCTGAAAAGATACATTTTAGCTTACCATTTAGCTGCAACACACTAAATACAGGCTATATTCTAGCAACACCAAGGGGTAATTAAAAAGCGTTATGGTAAAATTTACCTTTCCCTGAGGACCCGAAGACTGAGTTGCCCAAATCGTTGAGACTGCTCGTGAATTTGTCGGCCTCAGTCGCCACCGCGTCGACGACGGCTTGCTCCGTCTCTTTCGCGCCAGCTATCGCGCTCTCGCTCGCGTCGCCGAGCCTCGCTTTGCCATCTTCGACTAAGCCCTTCGCCGAGCCCTTGACATCTTCCAGTTTGTTATCAGCCGACACTTGGAAGCCTTCGAAAGAGTGTTTGGCGTCTCCGAACACACCCTTGGTTCCGTCTTCGAATTCCTGGATCGACCCTTGTGCTCCGGTTGCGAATTCTTTTACGGAGTCGTCGAGACTGTCAAAGGTGTTGCCAGCGGAGCTTTGGAAGCTGTGAAGCGTGTCCTGTGCGGAGCCGGCCAGGCTGTGGGAATCGTCCCTGAAGTCCGCGAAGGTATCGCGCGTCGAACTCTGCAAGTCCTCCCAGGTGTCTCTCGCGTCGCTCACTCTGTCCTTAGCCGAACTTTCGATCTTATCGAAAGAACTTAAGGTCGAATCTTGTGCGTGATCGAACGCTTGCTTCGACGACCTCTGCAGATCGTTCGCTTTGTCACTTGCAGCCTTTTGAATGTTCTCAAATTGCTCTTTCCCACACACTTTGACGGCGTCTATTTTGTCTGCGACGTTGGACTGGATTTCTGATTTCTTCTCTGCGGCAGCGTTGATGGCGTCTTCTGCGGACTTTTTGATTTGTTCGGTCGTTAATTCAGCCTCTTGTCGTATCCTATCCAATTCTGATTGCGCGGCGTTTTGTACTTCGTCTTTCTTATTACTCAGACCTTGTTGAATTTCATCCTTTTTGCTTTCAACAGCGCTACCTATTTCATGTGTTTTGTTTAGTAGAGAACTCTTTACATCACCCGCTTTGGCTTCTAAATGTTCCTTGGTGTCGTGTAATGTGTTCGCTAAGTTTTCTTCTGTGTCATGGATCGCTTTGCCGGTTTCATGCGTTTTTTTCTGTACAAAATCGTGAACATTATCTTTTGTATCTTTTAATATGCCCTTTGCACTTTCTGCTTTCTCATGGAAGGCATCTTTAGTGCCATCTATCGCATTTCCTAATTCGAATGTTTTGTCTTCAGCAAACTTTACAGCTTGACCCTTCTTATCGTTTATAGCAGCTCCAATTTCATCGGTCTTATTGACAAATGCATTCTCAATTTGGTCCTTCTTATTACCAAGTACTTGTTTTCCTTCATCAACTTTATCAAACATAGATTCTTTCTCATATTGTAAGAAATCAATTACTTGACTTTTCTTTTCTTGGAAAGCTTTTTTCGCCTCATCAGCTTTGTCTTGGGCAGCTGATGCAATTTTATCCTTTTTCTTTTGCGCAGCAGTCTCAATTTCATGTGCTTTATCCAAAGCAGCATCTTTAGTGCTCTGTAGTGCGTTCTTCGCTTCATCTGCTTTGTCTTGGGCAGCTGATGCAATTTCATCTTTTTTCTTTTGCGCAGCAGTCTCAATTTCATGTGCTTTATCCAAAGCAGCATCTTTAGTGCTCTGTAGCGCGTTCTTCGCTTCATTTGCTTTGTCATGTGCAGCTGTTACTATCTCATCTTTCTTGCTTTGAAGCGAAGACTCAAATTCGTGTGCCTTGTCAACCGCTGCGTTTTTGATGTCTTGAAGCGCATTCTTGGCTTGATCTGCTTTATCATGAGCAGCTGCTACAATTTCATCTTTCTTGCTCTGAAGTGTAGACTCGATTTCGTGTGCCTTGTCGACCGCAGCGTTTTTGGTATCTTCGAGCGCGTTCTTGGCTTCATCTGCTTTGTCATGAGCAGCTATTACAATTTCATCTTTCTTGCTCTGTAGTGAAGATTCGATTTCGTGTGCCTTGTCTACCGCTGCGTTTTTGGAGTCTTGAAGAGCATTCTTTGCTTCATCTGCTCTACTTTTTACAGCATCAGCAATTTCATCTTTCTTATCATTGACGGCATCTTTCATTTCATGTGCCTTATTTTCAACGGCTTGTTTAGACGCCTCAGCAGCTTTCTTCGCTTCTTCTGCCTTCGCGTGAACAGCATCTGAAACCTCATCCTTCTTCTTTTCAATTGTACTCTCAATGTCTTGTGTTTTATCTTGGATAGCTTTCTTGGTTTCTTCCTTTTTGTTTTGTACAATTTCTTTAATTTCACCAACTTTGTCTGTGACATTTTCGGCGTCTTGTTTGATTTCGGCTTGTTTTTTTGACACACTTTCTTCGATCTCGTCTTTTTTAGCTGCAGCTTCTTCTGCGAGGTCGTTAGCTGCCTGTTTTCCTTTCGCAATTTTTTCCTTGACTCCCTCTTCAATCTTATCTTTCTCTCCAAATATGTTACTCACAAAACCAGTAAAGAAGTTCTTTCCTTCCTTAGACTTCTTTTTGCCTTCCTTTTTGGCTTTTCCTTTAGTTTTTTCAACTGTTTCAACAACATTGTCGGCTGTTTCTTTGAGATCTGACTTTAAGTCTTTAGCTTTTTGGTTTATATTTTCTTTGACCTCGTGGACGGATTCGACAACAGCATTCGAACCTTCCTGGGCTTTGTTTTTAACATTTTCTTCGGCATCTTTAGCTTTTTGCTTGAGATCGTTGGCGGAATCTTTGACGAATTCACCAGTTTTGAGTCTGAGTTGTTCGGCTCTTTCTCTAGCAGCAAAGTCCATTTCGTTGGCTTTACTTCTTAGCTCATCCTTAGCACTGCTAGCGTTGTTTGATAAGAAGCCAAATGCGTCGTTACCTGAAGACTTAATATTGTCGAATCCAGACGCAATGTCTTCTTTGACGTCAGAAGCTTCAGCACTGAAATCATCTCTTAACTTATCTGCAGATTTAGATAAATCATCTAATTTATTGTTAGCTTCCTTTTCAGCATCGCGAATCTTATCCTGCACTCCAGATTTAACTTCATCTTCTTTAATTATCAAGTCACCTTTGATATTTTCGAATCCTTGAGTCAGATCGTCCTTGATATCATTGGATTTCTGTTTGATAAGTTCCTTTTCTTCCTCGATTTTGTCCAGACCTTCGTGTAGATCACTGTGTAGCCTGTCTCCTGCTTCGTTTAACTTTTCGTGCGCTGTGAAGTTAACGTGTTCGACGATGTCAACCGCGTTGGAGGTTTCGTCGTGGCTGTGTTTGTATTTGCCGTCGCAACATTTCGGGAATTGGAATGGATCTTGTACTTTCTGACGTAGAGGCGTGTCGACCGGTTGCATATTGGCGTACTGGTCATATAGCTCCGCAGTTACCTCACTTAGAGGCTTGTCTACTTCGTCCACAACTAGTTTGGTGCTGTAAACTTGGCTCTGTAAGTCTTCGTCCTCTTTCTGATGAGGCTTTGAGTGGAGATCCCTGAACATATCATCAACTTTGCCTAGAAGCTCCTCGTTGATGATTCTGGGGGCTGGCTTAGGCGGGCTCTTTTCTTTGGATTCTCTGGGCTTGGGTTTGGGCGATGATTCTTTTTCTTCATCTTTTTCGTCGCTATGACTGAACACATTCTTGACTTTGTCTGTGATGCCACTGAGGAAGCCTCCTTCCGGCTTCTTCTTGCCTTTCTCTAGCGTGTTCATTGGAGTTTTGTCTTCGTCTGAATCGAAGGTGGCTTTCACTTTGTTAGAATCCACGTGCAACGCGTCTCCGTTGACTGAAATGGAAGAATTTATTGTGGGTATTTGAAACAGGTTGTGAGAATGAGCTTGGCAGAAACACAAATCGGTGTATTGGGACACAGAACACAGGATAAATATTAGTGTATGGATTTAGCACAAATACATCGGGAGAAGGGTTATTGTTTAATTTTCAATCAAACTTTGTTTCAATTAGTTTGTCTTACCTTGAGGTTTGCTGTCTTTGTCGTTTGTATCTTTTGTCTCAGTATATTTTACGCCACCATTGGAGATAATTTTATCCTGAAAATAAATATTCTATTTAGTCTTTAAATTTTTATTCAAACGAACGAAAAGTTTTTCTTAAAATTAGAAAAAACCTGTGGAAACACTAAAACAAACAGTATCTGGTTAAAAAAGTAGTAAGTATTACTAAAGTTTTTAAGGACAGATGGGGGAAGGGGACTGACTTCATTTCTTTTATAATATCTGTTTTGCGTGGTGCACAGTAAGACGTATTATTGTGCACCACCAGTTATATGACAGTAATATAAACATCTACACTGGACCGTAAAAAAAAGTGTTAAAAAATCTCCAATATCTTCAAAAGTACCTAACCTAGCTTTTATGAAATAAAAGCGTAATTAATGCGTTTTTTTCTTAATAAAAATAATATTAAATATATAAAAATGCGTAGTTTTTCCACTATGTTTTGTTTCATAAAGCTCAATTCCTTATATTGCAATCGCGACTGTGCGACGGGCGCCCGCAGTGAGTGTGCGAGCGCGACAGTAACATAATTATGCGCGAGCGATAAGGATGGGTAGCTTGGGGTCATTGGACGAAATTCTATGTGCTCGGCGACCGGACTTTAGGTAGGTACTTTTTAAGATATAGAAGATTTCCTTGCGGTACAGTAACTATCAGGCTACTTACGTGTCCGTTGAAGTGCGCAGGAACATCGGGCACAGAGACGGGCCCGAGGCTGGGGTGCTCGCCGCCCCAGTGGAAGCTCAGCTCGTCTTTTAGCGCGTCGAAGCCTAAGGAAACATATTTGTATACATATAGCTACTGCTACAAAATAGTTACGAAACGACGAAGTGTTTTAATCTTATTTATTAAGGTATTTGTTTTTTTATTTATTTATTTATAGAAACCAACAGCGATACATTGAAAATGTTGGTATACCAAAAACATTACAAACAAAATATTTATACAGGGTATTAGGTAAATGGGTATATGAGCCGACACTAGCCCATGTTAACATGGGCATATAAATGGTATGGTGAAGTCAGAAATTTGATATCATCATTTTAATTTTTTTAATCTTCATACAAAATAAATTTTATAAAATCCGATTTGTATGAAAAATGAAATAATTAAAATGAAGATATCAAATTTATGACTTCACCATACCATTTATATGACCATGTTAACATGGGCTAGTGTCGGCTCATATACCCATTTACCTAACACCCTGTATAAGAATCTTTTCATTGTAATAGACATTTATTGTTTCATAAGCACTTTTCCAACCTTTGACAAGAGAGTTACTAATTATTAAATATTTTGGCGCTCCAGTACTGCAGATGCAAGATCCCGTGAAAAAAAAAATACGAGTTTAAGCCTGCAGTTGAACTCTTAGATCTCGCCTCTATCTGCAATACTTCGTCGCAGCGAAAATAGCTGTCAAAGATAATTTACAGCAAAAAATGGTCACTACGAAACATTTGCTAAGACACCGACCAGCAGTCATTCTACTCTATAATGCTGGGGGTCGCCCATTCTTATATGTGCCAAAAGTAACAGAACATGCTTTTCGTTTCGCTTCGTATCTAGCTCTACTCGCTTCTCGTACATCTTCGGCGATAGGACAAATACCTCATTTACACGTTTTATGACGTCATACCTGACTGGTCGAGGTTGAGGTAGTCGACCTGGCTCTTCCCGGCCCGCGGCGCGATCCTGTCGGGTAGTTCGACGTCCAGCACACAGGCTGGTGTCTGTGACTGTTCGCCTTTGGGCACCTAACAAAATATAATCAAGTTTATTATGAGCCATTTGCTCAAAAAATCCCTGTTAAAATAGTAAATAAAGTATATGAATAACCTTTGATTTCACATCTCGGTAGTCATAGTTATTTATTCCATAAACATATCCGGTAATCCGGCAAGAAAGACATCGATGATCAAAGTCAAAGTCAAAATTTCTTTATTTGTTTAGACTAATAAATAGTTCTTACAAATCGTCATTTTGCTCTTAAGGAGCCTCTACATGTCTCATAATCTTTTTACCCTACCAGCGCTTCGAGACCAACATTTGGCAAGTGCTGAGAAGAAGCGCCGCCACAAACTCAGTCACCACTGTCTGCCGGTTAATATAAATAAATAGAAATAGCAGTAGTAGGTACATTCGATTCAGGAGCAGTTCACTGAATTTACCATGCATTATTGTATAGTGTATCTTATAAGAATGGGTATACAAAATTGCGTGGTATATTAAACAAGGTAGTGTGATGTGATCAGCAACATTTATACATAACATAGGATAGAGTTCTATGTAAGGCAAGGCAACTATCTAAAATTTTAAGGAAGTGATCGATTCCTAGTAATAAAATCCCTTAAGTTGTGTCATTTTAATGTTTTAATTCTTTTATTTGACAGTTATTTTGATTGCAAAGAGTGAAACTGACTTTAAGAACATTAAGAAATTTACCTTAGGTTCGTTCATGAAATAAATCCTTCCAGATGGGCTCTCTTCGTGGTGTTTCACGCGTACCGTGAACTCGACTCGGTTATCTTTGAATGCCTGAAATTAAATCAATATAATATTAATTTAGTAATCACGTATGCATGTGGGGGTAATGATTCGATTCACTTGCCGCAGTATCTCAAGAATAAAGTTTTTCTTTCACCAGTGTGTCGTCATTCCTGGTAACCGTTATGTCTTGCCGAACGGAGATATGGTCGCTAAGTATGGGCCTCAAGGTTACCCAAAGGGCGATAGAGCGTCGTGCTATTCCCTTTGTGAGTTTCCTTACGACATCGAATCAGAAATGAGAATATCCTTAGAAGAACCACATAATAACCGATATAGTCCGCACAGTTACCAAACTTAAGTGGCAGTGTGCGGGACACATAGCTTGTATATTTAATGACTATTGGGGCAGAAAAGTTCTCAAGTGGCGACCAGGGTCGAATGATGATCTGAAGATCTGATAAAAGTCATGGGAAGGACCTGGATACGGGCAGCGCAGAACCAGTCTTTCTGGATATCCTTGGAAAGCTTTCGTGCAGTGGATATCCTTGGCTGCAATGATGATGATGATGAAGGGACGCCTTTCCTCGAAGTTGAGCATGGGCTGGCTGCCGGACTTGGTGACTTGGAGGGAGGGTCTTATCCATCAGTGGATGTCCTTTGGGTACAGTGATGATGATGAAGATGATGAAGAAACGCCTTACCTCGAAGTTGAGCATGGACTGGCTACCGGAGGGAGGGTTTTAGGAGGGTCTCTTGACTACGATTATGATAATGATGATGAAGGGACATCTTACCTCGAAGTTGAGCATGGGCTGGCTGCTGGACTTAGTGACTTGGGTGGAGAGTCTTATCCAGCAGTGGACGTCCTTTGGGTACAGTGATGATGATGATGTTGATGAAGGGACGCCTTACCTCGAAGTTGAGCATGGGTTGGCTGCCGGAGGGAGGGTTTTAGGAGGGTCTCTTGACTACGATGATGATAATGATGATGAAGGGACATCTTACCTCGAAGTTGAGCATGGGCTGGCTGCCGGACTTGGTGACTTGGAGGGAGGGTCTTATCTAGCAGTGGACGTCCTTTGGGTACAGTGATGATGATGATGATGAAGAGACGCCTTACCTCGAAGTTAAGCATGGACTGGCTACCGGAGGGAGGGTTTTAGGAGGGTCTCTTGGCTGTGATGATGATGATGGTGATGTTGATGAGCTCACCTCGAAGTTGAGCATGGGGTAGCTGCCAGGGGAATGGTTTTATCCAGCAGTGGACGTCTTTTTGGAAGCAATGATGATGATGATGAAGGGACGCCTTACCTCGAAGTTGAGCATGGGTTGGCTACCGGAGGGAGGGTTTTAGGAGGGTCTCTTGACTTGGTGATGATGATAATGGTGATGATGATGAGCTCACCTCGAAGTTGAGCATGGGCTGGCTGACTTGATAACGAGCACGACGGGCGCAGTATCGGTCGTTGTAGAACTCCTGGTCTAGTAGTGAAGGTCCTCTGGCTGATGATGACGAAGGGACGCCTCACTTCAAAGTTGAGCATGGGCTGGCTGCCGGAATTGGTGACAGATAGGAAGGGCGCAGGGTCGGTCGTTGTGGAACCTCTTGTCTGGCAGTGGTCGTCCTTTGGCTTCAACGATGATAATGATGATGAGCTCACCTCGAAGTTGAGCATGGGCTGGCTGCCCGACTTGGTGACGGGCACGAGGTTGCCGCTGAACTCCAGGAACACGGGCCGCGAGTCCAGCAGTCGCACCGCCGTCGACTGCGCCACCTCCGTGTAGTGCTCCTAAGCAATTAAAACTCATTTATTTTTTGAAAGTAGCGTTTTAAAAAACTCTTTACACGTCCCAGTATTAACCCTACCACTGCTTCGGGACAATAAATAAATATCCTTGGACATCCTTGGACATTTAACACTGCGCCGCTAGCCCCAAACTAAGTAAAGCTTGTACTATGGGTACTAGACAACGGATATAAACATACTTAAATACTTTTTTTTTTGTAAATACATACTTACATAGAAAACACCCAGTCCCATCACAGAAATTAAAATTCATCATTTCAATTTCTGCCCGGCCGGGAATCGAACCCGGGACCTCTCGGTATAGTAGTCCGTTTTGAACCACTACACCAAACGGCCGACCAAATGGGCCAGTGCTGAGAAGAAGCAGCGCAAGAAACTCGGTCGCTATTACACATGACATAAGAAACAATTACTCAACAGAAAATTTTCCAATATTTCAAGCAATCCAATCCCAATAGAGAATAAGTTTAATGATCACATATAAACCCAATTTAAGGTTATATCTTTAAAAAAAGTTCTAGACTATAGAAATAAGCTTAGGCGCCAATGAGGGCTATCGTTTTTATACTTAACAGTTGGCACCCCTGGCGATTGACAGGACCTTACTCTACAGTGGCGTCATCTTGATTAGTGCAAATGCGATAGTCCTCCTACCACTTTAGCGCTCACCAGTTGGTGCTACTGTCTTCGCTACTAGCAAGTGACAGGACCTTACTCTACAGTGGCGCCAACTGGTGAGCGCTAAAACGATAGCCCTCATTAGACGACACTCGTTGTTTAAACAGAACTAGGTTCGAGACGAGACTACTCACACCACTCGTTCTCACCGCTGCAACTCCTATCTACAGCATGATCGTTAATAGAATCCGAACGGGAAAATAGTATTGGTCCCGAAATCAACCATAATAAAAATCATACAGACAAACTGACTTTCTCTTTTTTAAGTCGGTAATACTAGGAGGAGCACAAAAATTACATACCTGTTGCAATAGCGTGTCGTAGGCATATCTGTCAGTGATGTAAAGCACGAGTAGTCTTCCTTCCAGGGCGTCCAGGCGCTTGCCCAGGACCACGATCCGGACCTCGAACGGGACCAGTAACATGTCCCTGGGGAAAGAGGTGGGTTGTGAAGATATAGATTGAATAGTTTCATACTTTCAATTACGTATGACATTCGATTTATTGTTTTCTTTAAGCTTAATGAAGGCATTGCTCGGCATCTGGTAAACGAATAATACTCGTATATACTCAGGCACGATGAATTCAAAAGCAACGTAATATTATTTTTTTAAGTCTCAGTAAAAAAGAAAGAAATATTAGAATTACCTGTATAATTCGGTAGCCAATTTGGTCGCGTCGCTCACATTTTGGCAGTTCATCAGCCAGAATCTGAAATAATTTTAAAGTATTAGACGCCTTTCCTTATGTAGGTAAAGTCCGGTCGCCGAGCACACAGAATTTCATCCAATCACCCCAAGCTACCCATCCTTATCGCTCACGCGTAATTATATTGCTGTCGCGATCGTACAGTCACATTGGACGAAATTCTATCTGCTCGGCGACCGGACTTCATGTAGCATTCGATAAGAAAAGTGCGAAAATCAAGTTTCCTCCACTCTTTTGAAGAAGTGTCCATTTGCCTCAAGTAAATTAGAGAGGATCGTCCCCTTGCATTGAAGACTGAATTACCTGATATGGATCTTATGTTGTTGATATACAGGGTGGAAACGATAAGTGATCTCACTCGATTATTTCTAAACTATACAAGATATCGAAAAACTGGTTACTGATCCTGAAAGTGCTTTATGAGCTCTTTCAAACGGTACCAATAATAGGTTACAAAACAAACTGGAACTATCCGAAAATTCAATGTTTCCAGCTTCCATACATTTGGTAAAGTTCCACAATATTAAAAACTACACAAGTTATCGCAAAATTAGTTACTGATCCTTAAAGTGCTTCACGAGCTCTATCCAACGGTATCAACAATAGCTTACAGAATAAATTGGATCTATCCAAAAATTCAATGTTTCCATCTTCCACACATTTAGTACTATCACAGTCATGGCACTCATCTCTTGATAATAATTATAGCAAGTAAAGCTGAAAAGTAATGTTTTTCATAAATAATTTTAAATAAGATGCAAGTTACGAGTTTATTTAACCGACTTTTTAACTTTATTATTTAACAAAAAATAAATTACACTTCTAATATTGTGTAGTTGGCATACATTTAGTATGGAAGCTGGAAACATTAATTTTTCGGATAGTTCCAGTTTATTCTGTAACCTATTATTGGTACCGTTTGAATGAGCTCGTGAAGCACTTTAAGGATCAGTAACCAGTTTTTCGATATCTTGTGTAGTTTAAAAATTATCGAGTGAGATCACTTATCGTTTCCATCCTGTAGATGATAATTTATAGAATTTTTCTAGTTTCATGTCGCTTTTTGGTGGTACCTGGCGGAGACGGTGGTGGTGAATGAGGCACAGTCGTCGGTGATGGTGAGCGGCGTGGATCCGGTGACGTCCTCCCACACGGCGCGCGCTTGTCCTCCCATGATGGAGCATAAGAGTCGTAGTGATTGACCCTGCTTGTCTGCTGGCATGCCCTGCAGAAGAGAATTTTTTTTTTATTCTGTACTATCGCCAACAGTGTTAACTGCCCATTGAAAGTCATGTCATCTCGTTCTATCGCAAAGAATCGCCATTTGATTAGAGCGAGAGCAAAAACGGAAATGGATAGTTAACAGTGTGGGCGTGTGTACATTCTTAAGGCACTTAGCTTAGTTATTCTACCACCACTGCGGGTGTGTTAAATAAGCTATAGTCGAGCTGCTGGGAGTTCTAAACAGCGTTCGCTCCGCTACTATCCTCTTGGTCTGTGACTCTCTTCTCTGCTCCGCTATTGTTGTCTCTACTACGCATCTTCTCTGCTACGCTACAGTTATCTCTGCTTCGTTGTTCTTCTCGCCTCAACACTCCGCTACTTTCTGCAGCATGGCGAGGTAGCAGGCGGCTCCGCTAATGTCCTCTCTGCTCCGTTAGCGTTCTCTCCGCTCCTCTAGTATCCTCTCCGCTCCGCTACTGACCTGCGCTTGCGGCAGGGGCGCCGTGAGCGTGATGCTGCGATGGAACTTGCGGCGGCGTGGCTCGACAGTCAACACAGGCGAGACTGCAGCGTGACGTGGTAGCAGGCGGCTCCGCTAGCGTCCTCTCCGCTCCGCTAGCATCCTCTCCGCTCCGCTAGCTTCATCTCCGCTCCGCTACTGACCTGTGCTTGCGGCAGGGGCGCCGTGAGCGTGATACTGCGATGGAACTTGCGGCGGCGTGGCTCGACAGTCAGCACGGGCGAGACTGCAGCGTGACGTGGTAGCAGGCGGCTCCGCTAGCGTCCTCTCCGCTCCGCTACTGACCTGTGCTTGCGGCAGGGGCGCCGTGAGCGTGATGCTGCGATGAAACTTGTGGCGGCGCGGCTCGACAGTCAGCACGGGCGAGACTGCAGCATGACAAGGTAGTAAACAGCTCCGCTAGCGTCATCTCCGCTCCGCTAGAATCCTCTCCGCTCCGCCAGCGTCCTCTCCGCTCCACTACTGACCTGTGCTTGCGGCAGGGGCGCCGTGAGCGTGATGCTGCGATGGAACTTGCGGCGGCGTGGCTCGACAGTCAACACGGGCGAGACTGCAGCATGACGCGGTAGTAAGCAGCTCCGCTAGCGTCCTCTCCGCTCCGCCAGCATCCTCTCCGCTCCGCCAGCGTCCTCTCCGCTCCGCTACTGACCTGTGCTTGCGGCAGGGGCGCCGTAAGCGTGATGCTGCGATGGAACTTGCGGCGGCGTGGCTCGACAGTCAACACGGGCGAGACTGCAGCGTGACGTGGTAGCAGGCGGCGGGCGAGCGCTGGTGCGGCGCCGTGCGCTTGGAGTCCCACGCGGATGCGCTTCGTCAGAGCCGCCGGCGGGAACAGCGCTTGGACCTGCACAAAATAATGAAAAACACCGTGTTAATTTGTAAAATAACGCTTATGACGAAACTAAGTATTCACTACAATCATCATGAGGATAATTTTTCTCATTATGATCTTGTGGTAAACTGAGAAACTTAATTATGATTTTCCTCCTGCAGTAGAGACTGATGATCATGATAATGATAAAGTCAGGCTCCGTTTTCCATCTGTGGAAGTTGAAATCTGACAATAAATACCACCGTGAGGTGATAATGAAGTCACAGATGACGATGCGAGTGACAGCCTGAAGATGAGCTACAATGATGATTACCTGTGGTATATGGGCACTGGAGACGGTGCCTCCTTCAGGGCCGATGATGTGCACCTCCTGCCTGACTCTGGACACTACAGCGAGGTAGTGAGGGAAGTCACAGGTGACGATGCGAGTGTTAGCCTAAAGATGAGCTACAATGANAAAAGAAATACAAAAGTTACAGGACCTTGTTTGTAGCATACCAGACAAAGCGCCAATATTCCTGTTCACTACGTCCTCCCTGGTAGATGCGCGGGTCGCGCTGCTGCTCCTGCTCCATGCCCCCAGGGCCACCGGATCCACAGGAATGCGCCTCTCGGAATCCAGCAAAGGCAGCGCACGACACTCAGGGTCAGGGCGCGATAATGTAGTCGACGGTAGTACTACTGACGAAGACGTGGGAAGGTTACCCACCACATAACTATTCTGCCCGGTCAAACCAAAATTTTCACCAAGACATGGTCTTGTGATCCATCATGAAAACCACAAGAACCATCGCGTTGCTTACAAGATTTTCAAAAGTCGTCACGTACGAAGTTGATTCGACCTCCTGACTTCCGATTCCTCGCATCAAACGATAAGCTGGGATTCTATTAAAATAAAATTAAAACGCTTCAAAACTGATTCGGAAATTAACGAAATGACCGACCCGCTGTCAATCAAAATATTAACGGGTACTTTTTGCACTAATAATGCGGGTATTAATGCCACTGAGCTGGGATTAAACTCTAAGCAAAAACCCACACTCAGTCTTCATCGACTCCCACTCGAATCCCCCAACGCTGCTAATGAAAGCAAGAATCGACAAAATGACCAATACAAAACGTGCAATATTATTTATTACTAGGCTTGTTCTTACTTGGACACTGAACGGATCGCTCCGAACTAGTACAATCGGTCTAATGTAGTTAGTTCATTTTAGTAAACCGATTTTTTTTTAATATGATCGGAAGAAAAATGTCTTTTTTACTATCACCTTTAAGTACAATGTCGCAAAATACTCGCAACACACTCGCAGAGCCGAATCCATCTCGCACGCGCGCGCTTGTCAATTTAACTAACTAACTAAAGTGAACTAAAGGAATTGCTTCCTATTAGTACATAGTACATGTACTACACAAGCCTATTTATTACTCCTCCCCAGTGTTGCCAGAAGGTTACTTTTGTAACCTTTTAGGTTACTTTTGAACTGCATTGGTTACTTTTAGGTTACACTAATGAAAAGGTTACTTTTAGGTTACTTTTCAGAAATTGTAGAATTAACTTTTACAGGTTATTCAGTAAAAAATATTAATAGTGACAATTTAAAAATTATGTCATAAACTGCATTTAAACATGAATTTGATTTATTATTTGTTAAAAAAAATGAGGTTTAGCGAATGTTTTTTAAATCCATGAAACGTTTGTATACGACCGGTCACTTTTCAAAATTAGGTGAACGATTGATGTCAATTACACTGCACAACAGCATTTCTGATGATTGGGTTATGTTACATGATATTAGTCCAATTTTTTGACGATTTTAAATCTGTGATTGAAATATCTGTATCAGCTCTGGTTAAAAAAATATGATAATTTTGTAAAAAAACACTCTTTTTTAGAGATGATCCTATTCTATGAAGTTGTTAAGTTGAAAAAACTTTCTTTTATTTGACTTCCTTGCTGATGCTGAAGGCAGACAGCTCTTCTGAATGATTCAACAGCAGTCAGCCATCATGTGTGCATTCAAAAAAATTAAAATGCCAAAATAACTCATTCCATGTCTTTTCGGAAGATTTGAAGATCCTAAATCTCGAAAACGATCGTTTAAACC
>NW_021131818.1:0-1398 GCF_004193835.3 Ostrinia furnacalis | reverse complement strand
TATATAGTCTTTTTCACGTAAGATGATTCGTATGACGTTTCGAGTTTGAAAGTTATAAAGATGTCACATAACTAAACCATAGCGATTTATCTATCGATTTTTATCTAAGAGTTAGTAAAACCTACTTTTAGAGAAACATTTTGTATAGGTGTTATTTAACAAATAACATGTTTTTTTTAATTACAAATATTATTGTAACATTTTTTATTGATAATATTCAAATTCCATAGACTTCGTGTTCAAAAAACGATTCCTAAAAAGTACTGGTTCTATTTCTTTAAATTAAAAACTTTAATTTATTTTCAATGCGATTATTAAAGTCAACAATCGAAAAATATAGTTGATTTTTGTGATGTGTTTAATAACTAAGTATTCAATGCAATCAATTAATGAACCACGGAAATAATCGATTTTGTTAGTCAACAAATACCCCAGCACTAAATCTATTCCGTTTCACACATTGCGTACATTAAATAAAAAATATTTTTTACATCGTATTTAATTAAAATATAAACAATAGACTCAGATTGTACTACATATTTCAAGACAAGTAGTTAATTATTTTTTTATTATATTGCTAATAAAATACAAATATTTTTTCAAGAATATTCTGCGTATGTAGTATGCGTAACATGGATAACCTTAAAGTGTCATACGGATCATCTTAGGTGAAAAAGACTATACCTAACTTCCAAGGTGTCGTCTTCGTTCGTTCCATAAAAAAACAAGAACATTTAGCAGACAACCATTTCGCTAACATTGTTAACCTAGATACTTAAATTTACACGTAAATAAATATGAGGCGGTCCTCCCTTTAATATTAACAAGGCGAAATAAATAATACGGCATCCTCGGGGCCAAATTGGCACTGATCAGGCACCGATATTTACATTTATATTTGCCAATTTGAGGGAGCTGTCGCTATAAATTTACGCGATGGACCGACGAATGCGACGCTAAGAAGTTCAGCCTCTTGGGGCCTTACTTTATGAAAACGACAATATGACTGTTTGACATAGGTAGCTGTTACACTCAGAATACAGAACAAACCAGAAGGAGTGTTCGTTAACATTTCTACGCGGCAACTTGTGTCCAAAATACTTCCCCTCCCGCGCCCCTCTACCCCCTTTAGTGTTACTAGCGCCGTGTGACACCCCCATTTTCGGGGTAAAATTATGTAATTTTTTAATGAGATGTTAAACAAGTAAGTGAAATAAGTACACACGGCCACATTATTAACTATCCATTTCCGTTTTTGCTCTCGCTCTCATCAAATGGTGATTCTTTGCGATAGAACGAGACGACATGACTGGCCATAGGCATAGATAGTACCTACCTACCTATGAATTTAATTTTTACTCCGAAGTAACTAAGTGTAGATGATTATTTATTTCTATT
>NW_021131816.1:0-835 GCF_004193835.3 Ostrinia furnacalis | reverse complement strand
AGCCTTTTCCATCATTTGAGCCAACTCTGCAGCAGGCATGGTAACAAACTTAACTTCAGTCATATTCACTCCACAGCATCGGCTTTAGGTTCATCTAACAATGGTTGCCAATGTGTAATGTAGTAATCATCATCACATTCAAAATCATCATCTAATGATGAGCCATTTAATCTTGACCATAACCAACCATCACCGCCATCAAATCTTTCAAAAATCCACCATGAAAAATTCCCATCGCTAAATCTTTTACTCCCTGCAAATACAGGTGTTTTTAAAGGAGGTAGTCGATCTTCTACCCTTATCCAGCCATTATCGATATTTTTATTATCAATACGTTTGAACTGTACCTGATATTTAGCTTTAAAATTTGGAGAACTGATTAAGTCTGTTGTAATAACTGAATCACAACCGTGTTTAAGTATTGCCAATCTCTCCTGATCTGTCACCTCTCTGGTTATATAAGTGACACGACCATCATTAAGGCCCACAAGGCATTTTTCACTCATATCAGCAACTCCTACCTGACAAGCCTAACTCTTTTTCTAGTCTCTCTTTTTTGATGGTTGTGCATTCAAGCGCAATAATTGCATTATTAGTTATCATTGCTATTGGGAAGGCATTTTTAAATTGTTCAAGTTTTTCTTGGGCAGCTTGACCATCATTTGTATGAAAAACTTCACTTACCATTAAATAATCTTCACCAATAATAATGTGTGGTTCGTCAATTTCTTGATCTAGACCCACTACAGAATAAATTGGATATTCTTCTTCTGGCTTGTATGATTGAGCACTTCTCCAAAAATCCCAAAGCTGGCGTGTTTGCTCCTTATTCCAA
>NW_021131814.1:0-987 GCF_004193835.3 Ostrinia furnacalis | reverse complement strand
TGATATATTTGATAGACCGAATTGTATTTTATAGGCCCAAACTTTTCTGGGTTTGCATCAAGAAACTCTTCCGTACCTACTAAGGAGTAAACTTTCTCTCTAAAGTCCATCTCATCGCAATCAAACGCCACCATTCCTTGTGCTCCTGGTAATATTAACAACATTAGCATGATTAAAATCGGTAACATAGATCCTGTATTTGATCCAACTATTGTTTCTGACACTGTACCTGTAGTATTTTCTAACAATTCTTTTAACACCCTTTTTACCTTTGCTGTAAGGTCTGTTTGATTACAATTCTGTGGTGACACTGATTTAATGAATTCCGACCATCCACCCTGTTGATGGATCCATGGTTCAATTGTTCTCTGTATAATTCCTGTCATGCGGAGCTGTCCTCCATCTGGGAATTTTGCTGGTTTATCTTTTGACAATGTGTATATAGCCTGGTGAAGTAGAAATGCTATGGTTACTAGTGCTCTGCCTTTCGTGATTCCATCTCGCAGTAACTCACATACTACGCTTTCATCTTCTACTCTCGGTTTAATAGCACATCTCCATTTCGTCAATGGTATTTTTATTAAAATCGGTTTAATAACTTGCGCTAAAATTTCTATTTCAGACGGTATTTCTGATTTGCCGATCCAAGATCGCAATTCTGGACAAAGTATTTTGATGAGATCTTTTCCAATTTCATTAGTCGATAATGATCCGTTGACATGTTTATATTTGGATTGTTGGCCAACTTCTTGTGTTAGTCTATTCAGATGAGTAGTTTTTGCTTCTAATTCCTTTGTTTTGAGTTGATATTCTGTCGGTTTAATTTGTATTCCGTTTTGATCGTAGCTGGGTTCGACACGTGGTCTTCCTCTTTTTCTTCGCTCCATTGATGTTTCTGCATCGCGTACTTCTCTTATTTCAAAATTATTTTCGAATGCACTACTTGGATTGATGACGTCTGTCGTATTCATTGGTTCTTGTCGTAAG
>NW_021131813.1:0-670 GCF_004193835.3 Ostrinia furnacalis | reverse complement strand
AAAATAAATCCTACTAGCTCGATTGATGGTGTCATTTAATTTATTTAAACCAGGTTACCTTTAATAATATTTTTCGTTCATTTATGAAAATATCAAATTAGCCCGTAATCCTGAATCCTGATACATAAATTTAGCCTATTAATTTAACACATGTACGACTGTACTCAGTGTTGCACTATCAAATGCAATTGAAGCGCCTCTATGCCAGGGTTTTTATGTTCCTGTGGGTCTAGACAAAGTGCAAATTATAATCGCAAACCAGTCGAAAAGCCCCTTTTTTGTATGGAGTTTTGACGGATTCGATTTTCGATTCGATCAAAAAGTGCGTTTTGTCTAGGGGGGCTGGTCAGGCTATACAAGATAAACTGTTGTTTCAAAAATGATAGGCTTTAACTTTCATCTGAGTGTTACGTCGACGACGTTAACGTCTCACCAGCGCCTTTTTTTTTTTCATTCTCTTTAAACTGTATAACGCCACGCCAATGCTGAGAGGTTTCTAAATGTTGGAAATACAGCTAGCCTTCTAATATTTACTTTAGAGATAGTTGATGTTGATGCGTTGCGTCCAAGCGCCAACTGTCCAAGCGCTAGTGAGATGATGACGTTACGACAATGCTCGAAAGACGCTAGTGTAGTCAAAGGTAGTCACTGAACATTAATTAGAGGTATC
>NW_021131812.1:0-975 GCF_004193835.3 Ostrinia furnacalis | reverse complement strand
AAAAAAAAAAAAAAAAAAATATCAGATTCTCAAAATATCAGATTCTTAAAATATTAGATTATCAATATAGCCAAAGCACAATCAAGACAACATTTATTTTTTAAATCAAATTTATTTTTAAATATGAGACAAACACTTATTGAAAACAAAAAAAAACCCAATAGATTTAAAAGTAAAGCGCTTTCAAATGATACCAAACACGGCATATTTATCTTAACTTTATTTTTTTACTCTACTCTGTATGTTTTGTCCACCAGAGGGCGCCACATTAGATTTTGTGAAACCCCATAATAGCCTATAAACCAGCGGACAATTAACCCTTAACCACAGACGTGTCATTTTGTTACACTAACACTGACGTACGTACGGCATACGTACGTAACTTTGAAGACCTCCTGATGTATCAATAGAGTGTAACTTTGGTGGAATTTGAATTTAAATTATTTGCCGTGTTTGGTATCATTTGAAAGCGCTTTACTTTTAAATCTATTGGGTTTTTTTTTGTTTTCAATAAGTGTTTGTCTCATATTTAAAAATAAATTTGATTTAAAAAATAAATGTTGTCTTGATTGTGCTTTGGCTATATTGAGAATCTGCTATTTTGATAATCTGATATTTTAAGAATCTGATATTTTGAGAATTTGATATTATGCGAATAAAGGGCACAAATTACTAATAGCGAGACTATTAGTAATATTAACCCTACGTGGTAAGCTAATAGAGCTCATAAAATTGTCTCAATAGGTATTTGACACCATAGATCTACTGAAAGAGCGCTACAACGCGATTTTTCTATAGATTTTGTATGGCATTACCTGACGTATCATTTCACTCAAGACTTTATGAAAGGACATTGTCAGAAACCGCCTAAAAAACCGCCAAAAAACATTAACCCTTCATAATTATTTTCTATTTTTTTTAAAACATTAAGCACCCTTTCGTTCTAATGGACACTTAAGCATTGAAAAATTAAAT
>NW_021131809.1:0-533 GCF_004193835.3 Ostrinia furnacalis | reverse complement strand
TATATTTAATTACGATGATTTTAGTATATGCTACACACAATTGAATGAAAATTGTGAATGTAGTAACCAAATGTTTCATTGCAACCGAAGGTATGACACGATGAGAACGCGAAAAATGACCCCGTTTTTTATCGTTTCATGTGATTTTTTCGTATTATTTTTGCTTCTATTACGATAAAATTTATTTTTTATGTAGCTCAATAGATATTTTATCATCAGATTTCAAAGTTATTGTTCTAACTTATACCGTTTATGAACTATTATTGTGTGACCATCAAATTTGAGTGTAAATGAGAAGTACCCTAAAACGATAGCCCTCATTGGAATAAGAGGCTTCCGGCGACTGGGACCGCAATTAACTGGGACCGCGGTCCCAGTCGCCGGATGCGTAAAAATTAAATAATTTTCTTCCGGCGACTGGGACCACTCATAGATAACTTTAAAGAAAATATTATTCAATCCAAAATCGGTACAGTACTAAAATCCATGAGTGGTCCCAGTCGCCGGAACAAAATTATTTAATTTTTACGCAT
>NW_021131808.1:0-2852 GCF_004193835.3 Ostrinia furnacalis | reverse complement strand
TTAGTAGGGAATTTAGTGCAAGAACCCCTCCACTTTGGTATAGAAGGCTCATTTTTGCACCAATTGTTCTTTGGATGCTCCTGAGTAGATTTCCGTCGGTAGACATCGGGAGCCCCCCCTGTGGTAGCAGGGGGAGGGGGGGCAAGTTTCCTTCTGCCGCGCTTCACTTTAAGGCCCATATCTTCAAAACTATGGGTATTAGGGCAAGTGTGGTGTCATTTTCGGATAATTAAAGGATGGCGAATTCATTTCTAGAACAAACTTTTTGCCTTTTCATACAAAAAAATAGAAATATTAGGTAAAATTCACAAAAACCAAAAAGTATTTTTTTAAATAAACGTCATTTACTTTTAAACCACTGGAGATAATCTAATAAAAAAAATATGTCCTGAAAGCTACATTTATCAGGATTATAAATATATACCATTATATGGTACTTTTTTCGAAAAAAGTAGGTGAAAAAAAATTTTTCTTCAGGACACAGCGGGCGAATTTTAATGCGCGTCGGAAAAAATATTTATTTTATCCATGAATTCATACTATTTGGTTCATAAGCAAGTAAAGATTATTATTTTAGAATTTATTTAGGGTTCCTGGCACATCATGCTACCATGATTTGTATTTTTTCTTCAATTGATTTTGAACTCTATGCGTAAGACATAAGGTTTAAAATAGTTTAAATACATTTTATTATTTAAAATATCATATGAAGAAAGCATTAAATAAAGAACTTGAATTTGTCTAAACGTGTAATGATTATTATTATTATTTTAATTAACATTTTTATTTCTACATCCTATTGTACCAGTGATTTAACGGAAAGGTAAATGTGAGGAAAGTGAGGATTGATATTATCATAGTACGGGAGACTATTTTTAGCACAAAGGCTACGGCTGTGACCATTAGGTATAGTTGTTTTTTCAGACAGCACCAGCTTCTGCATTACTTCTTGCACTAACATCTCACCTTTTCCAGGCAAGCTTCGGCAGCTACGGGTAATTGGTCCATGTAGGCTCCATGTTGCTATCGACTCTGGTCCACCCCCAACCAGTCGGGTAGAGGGAAGACTGATTCGGTTGCTTGCAACTGATCCTATACGCGAACCCCTTGATATACTGCCAGTAGCCAATGCTGATACAAAGCTGTCTGGGTTATCTTATGTAGGGTAGGGACACACCTAAGCGTAGTCCACAGCGAACCATTAGGATCTTTATTCTCCCTTTTTTATTCCCTATCATAAAAAAAATCCTATCCATTAGTTAGGTGAATTAAGCGTCTGAGTGAAAGCCACCTAATAATAGTCTTCTGATGCCGGATATGCTGACCCAATAGCAGACCCATCCTTACAGTATTAAGTGTTTCATGTATTCCACATGCACGAGAGCTTCTGTTGTTAGGCCCACATCAGGGACACTTTGTCATGCCTTCAGAGTTTGTTCATCTTTAAGATTGCATCTAGAATAATTCTAGACTCAACCTTCACTGAGGCGATGGCTTTGTTTGAGTGCTGCCTGGCTGTGGCTCAGGATGTAAATATTGCGTTTTTTACACCCCTGTTTTTAGTGCACACATAATTATAGCGTAGAATTCAGCTTGAAATACTGTAGCAACCTCCTTAAACGTTCACTGTGTTCGTAGTCTTTACAGTAGACGCCCGCTCCCGTTCCCAAGGCCAGGCCATCTTGGCTTGGAGCTGTCAGTAAAACAGATTAAGCTGTTCGGTTGGGATTTTGGTCCTCTTTTTTAGTCGTCCCTTGTTCAAGATCTATCCACTTATTAGCTCAATCCACTATTTTTACCCACTTATCATAATATTAATCCACTCGTATTGTTTTAGATCAAGTACCTCCTACTATTACTACATGCTTGACTATGAACGAGTGCTGTAAGTGCCCATCAACCTAGGCAGTTTTGTATCAGTATATCAAGGGCAGTAATTATGTCCTTCTGATTTTTTCAAGTTATTTAAAATTTAGCTGGTTCAAGGGGTTCGCGTATAGGATCAGTTGCAAGCAACCGACTCAGTCTTCCCTTTACCCGACTGGTTGGGGGTGGACCAGAGTCGATAGCAACATGGAGCCTACATGGACCAATTACCCGTAGCTGCCGAAGCTTGCCCGGAAAAGGTGAGATGTTAGTGCAAGAAGTAGTGCAGAAGCTGGTGCTGTCTGAAAAAACAACTATAATGGTCACAGCCGTAGCCTTTGTGCTAAAAATAGTCTCCCGTACTATGATAATATCAATCCTCACTTTCCTCACACTTACCTTTCCGTTAAATCACTGGTACAATAGTATGTAGAAATAAAAATGTTAATTAAAATAATAATAATAATCATTACACGTTTAGACAAATTCAAGTTCTTTATTTAATGCTTTCATCATATGATATTTTAAATAATAAAATGTATTTAAACTATTTTAAACCTTATGTCTTACACATAGAGTTCAAAATTAATTGAAGAAAAAATACAAATCATGGTAGCATGATGTGCCAGGAACTCTAAATAAATTCTAAAATAATAATCTTTACTTGCTTATGAACCAAATAGTATGAATTCATGGATAAAATAAATATTTTTTTCCGACGCGCATTAAAATCCGCCCGCTGTGTCCTGAAGAAAAATTTTTTTTCACCTACTTTTTTCGAAAAAAGTACCATATAATGGTATATATTTATAATCCTGATAAATGTAGCTTTCAGGACATATTTTTTTTATTAGATTATCTCCAGTGGTTTAAAAGTAAACGATGTTTATTTAAAAAAATACTTTTTGGTTTTTGTGAATTTTACTTAATATTTCTATTTTTTTGTATGAAAAGGCAAAAAGTTTGTTCTAGAAATGAATTCGCCA
>NW_021131807.1:0-1452 GCF_004193835.3 Ostrinia furnacalis | reverse complement strand
CATGGTTCTAACTTATACCGTTTATGAACTATTATTGTGTGACCATCAAATTTGAGTGTAAATGAGAAGTACCCTATTACTGTTTTTATTTTATCAGGATCTACCGCTTAGTTTAAAAGTTATTACGTTTTCTTTACAATAAGTAATTAAAAGAAAAAAAAATCTATAAAAAATTTAAAAAAAATCTCAAAAATTTTTTGACCTCTTTTTTGTCGATAAAAACAGGTCTAGTTTCATCTATTTTCATATGTACACTTTAACGTGACTCACACTGTATATTTCTTCATATTGGACCAGTAGTCCGAGATTAGCGCGTTCAAGAAACAAACAAAATCTTCAGCTTATACAGCGTGTTAGGTAAATGGGTATATGAGCCGACACTAGCCCATGTTAACATGGGCATATAAATGGTATGGTGAAGTCAGAAATTTGAAATTATCATTTTATTTTTTTTTATTTTCATACTAAATAAATTTTGTAAAATCCGATTTGTATGAAAATTTAAATAATTAAAATGAAGATNATTATCATTTTATTTTTTTTTATTTTCATACTAAATAAATTTTGTAAAATCCGATTTGTATGAAAATTTAAATAATTAAAATGAAGATATAAATTTTCTGACTTCACCATACCATTTATATGCCCATGTTAACATGGACTAGTGTCGGCTCATATACCCATTTACCTAACACCCTGTATATTAGTATATATTAAACTAGCGGCTGCCCGCGACTTCGTACGCGTGGATCCCGTTTTACCCCCTTAGGGGCCCGTTCCCGTGGGAATTTCGGGAATTCCTTTCTTAGTGCACCTCTACGGTACCTAAGCTACGTCCCTTCCAAATTTCAAGTGCCTACGTTTAGCCGTTTAGGCTGTGCGTTGATCTGTCAGTCAGTCAGTCAGTTTCTCCTTTTATATATTTAGATTAATTTTAAAAACAGACATTATAACACCATTAGCTGCTGGGAAGTTTCAAAAGTTATTTTATGTGTCAGTTTTAAAAAAAAAATTTTTTTTATTCCATGCTAGGTAATTCATGATTTTTCTAGGTATATCTGGGGGCACGGCAGTGCCCCCACAAAGTCGAGCAAAAAAGCGGCACGGCCGTACCATCCTTTTCTCGAAGCAATGGGGATGTTGCCTGGGTCAAAAAGCAAGAGTTTTAATTAGTCCGTCAGTTAACTTATCAAAAAATACTCTACTCGTATTTTTCACTTTTTCAAACTAATGAAAATTTAAAGAGATAAAGCGCCCCAAAGTTCATAACAAGAGGCCCGTGACGTCAACGCTTGCTAAAAATGCCGCACGTTGTGACGTCGTGCGCAACTTCAACGCACCATAACTATGTACTTATTTGTTAGATTGACAAATAAAATTATACGTGTCCAATATTTTTTGATATTAAACATTACGGACTAAAAAAATTTTTTTAGGCAACTAGCCTATTTA
>NW_021131806.1:0-513 GCF_004193835.3 Ostrinia furnacalis | reverse complement strand
GCAAATTAATTCTAAATCACGCCAATAGATGTCGCTAGTGGTATCCAAAATCAGAATATTGAGAAGAAATATTAATTTGTGAAAAAACAGCAAAAATTGCAACGTTACAATTCTAACTAATAATACTGTAGTTTCATCAAAATCCGTTCAGCAGTTTTTGCGTGAAAGAGTAACAAACATCCAGACATCTTTAATAAACTTTCGCATTTATAATAGTAGGACAGGAATACAGCACTCCAATTTACCGAAAAAAAATTATAATAAAAATAAACTTTTTAAAAACAAGCTTTTATTCTGAATTTCGAAAGCTTGTATCGCGCATGGAATTTATTCCTCTTTTTCTCTGTTTGCGCCACAAGCTTTCGAAATTCAGAATAAAAGCTTGTTTTTAAAAAAGTTTATTTTTATTATAATATTTTATTTCACACTTTTTAGTTATATCTTAATCTCAGGACCCTGGACATTATCTAACACTAAAGTGCTCGAAAAGACAAATCCAACGAACCCAAACTC
>NW_021131805.1:0-709 GCF_004193835.3 Ostrinia furnacalis | reverse complement strand
ATAATAACAAATTGTTAAATTTTGCTACTAATGGTTAACACTAGAGTACACGCGCGGACTACTATAGTAAACCAGGGTAACATTTTACGCTATAACTTTTTGAAAACTTGCGCCAGAGAGCTGGTATTCCAGGAAAGCCTCATTTACTAAATTTGTCAGTAAGCCAGTAAAGCTTGGGTCGCTAGAGTCTGCGCACTTTTCTAAAATTGGCCGTCAAAACTACGGGTCTACTCAAAAGTCCGAAATCACTCGACAAAAAAATAATGAAAGACTTGTAACAAATGGACTTACACCGTGTACCAGGCAGTAGAAAGTCATGAATACTATGGCAGATAAAAAACTAATCATATTTTTTCAGTCAAATTGATTTTGTTAACATTGGTCTCAGAGTGCAATTTTGGTCCAAAAAATTTACAACTTTTAAATCTGTTTTTAAATCGAGAAAAAAAGTTGCAATGTCCACCAGTAGGGGACAGCGCTACTGAAATCTTCCCGTTGGGCCCTACTGGTGGACACTGAGAAGAAATGAGTTGCTCTGTCCCTCAGTGGCGGACATGGAAACCAAAAAAGTTCCGTTGTCCTCCACTATTATATTTGTGTTTATGAATACAAACATTTTAAGTAAATCTTATACTAATAATTATAATACATACTACATTTTTAAAGCATTTTTACTATAGTTTAAAACAATCCTTAATTTATACTGACG
>NW_021131801.1:0-1946 GCF_004193835.3 Ostrinia furnacalis | reverse complement strand
CTGTGCCAAAGCTACGATAGATTTGATGAAAGGAGGATAATCCTGAGATACCATAGATTTATGATTCTGTAATCCTGGTATATTCCATACCTTTGATTGACGGCTCCCGGCAGAAACTAAAGGGAGGGGTCTTTAGTCATTTCCATTGGCTCATCCATGATCTTTGATCCTATGTTCTCTAGTAGTAGTCGGTAATGAGGGCTATCGTTTTAGCGCTCACCAGTTAGCGCCACTGCAGAGTAAGGTCCTGTCACTTGCTAGTAGCGAAGACAGTGGCGCCAACTGGTGAGCGCGAAAGTGGTAGGAGGACTATCGCATTTGCACTCATCAAGATGGCGCCACTGTAGAGTAAGGTCCTGTCATCCTGTCAATCGCCAGGGGTGCCAACTGTTAAGTATAAAAACGATAGCCCTTATTGCTAAAAGCATGGGGCAGCAATACTGGAATATCCTGCATACTTTTAATCCAGTTAATCTTGGAATATCTCCCATACCTGATCCTGCAATCTTGGACCATGGGGGGCGTGGTCATGATTTGCATTGGCTCATCCTTATGGATGGAAAGACTATTCTTTGGATTGTGATTTTCTAATGACAGGTTGTTCCTGGACGAGTCAGCAATCCTGGAACAGTTACCTATGATCCTGGGGTCCTGTTGGTGCGGACGCGGCGCGGGGACAGCCGGCAAGCGGAGCGCCGTGGCGTTAAGCGCCAAAGCCTGCGCACCGTGGCGGCTGCTAGCGGAGGCCTGAGCGGAGAGCTCCGCTAGCGCGCTCGGCGAAGCGGGCAGCTCCTCTTGGTAGCGGACTAGAGGGTGCTCCTGGAGAATGATAGCGTATCAGAGTGAGGTAGACTTCTTTCAGCATGTGCATGACAGAACGACAGGCTTCTTTTAGCGTGTGCGTGACAGAGAACGGTCTACAATAATGCACTCTCCCCTAGAATACAAAGTTATTAAGCTAACACTGCATCCGATCGAAATCCGTGACAGTAAGTAGGTCGTGGTAGAACTATTTATATGGTCATTTTACACACTACATCTGATTTCTCTAGTAGTTTCTAATCTAAATCCATATTTAGGCGGATTCAGGCCGGATATAGTACGAAATCGTTAAACCGTCTTAATGGTTTTCTTTATTTATGTATTCAGTCAAATTAAAGGTAAGAGTAAAATAAACAAAATACTTACTGGGTGGGCTAGTTCACAGATGGGATTCAGCCGTAGGTCAATCATTTCCAGACCTGTCAGATGACTGGTGTCGAAATCCTCTGGGAGACTGGATATCTGTAAGGAGCAAAGGATCAAAACTGAGTGATTGTGATATTGTTGAATTGTAGGCTTAAAATATGTTTACCTATGTCACTGTTTTTGCTGAAATAGGTACCTACTAGGGTGGTCCTTATTCCTAGGAAAAAAATTTTTTTTCTTATATTTTGCGGGGCACCACGTAATTTGAATATATACCATATGAAAGTCTTTCATTATTATTTTTTTAATTTTTAAAAGACATTTAGGGGTCGCTACCAAGGTTTGAATTTTAAGTAAAAACAAAATCTGTATTTGTCAGATTCATTTATTTTTAAAGCCAAAGCCAAACAAAAATATTATAAAATTATTGTTGTTGCTATGGACTAAAATATTATGTACAATGTACATATCTGAATCAATTATTTTAAAGATATAAGAGTTTACTTGTTAGTATCTCGACGCGTCGGTACCATGGTCGGTACAGAAGAGGGGTTGAGGGGAGAAGGGGACAAGAAGCGATTGTCTATTCTATCTATGCGATGTTCATTTGCACCTAAAATGTGATATAAACACTTAAATAAAACATTTATGAAACCATGATTTAAGATCTTCAAAGCTTTTTGTAAATATTTTGACAGCTGGTAGCGACCTCTAAATCTTAACCAAAAAAAAAAGCTGATTTCTTATTTAGAGGTATA
>NW_021131800.1:0-579 GCF_004193835.3 Ostrinia furnacalis | reverse complement strand
TTGTGCCTTCGCGAGTTACCTGGAAATCGGGCTTTCGAAATTCGCTGTTTTCGTAGGCAAAAATCCAATTTGAACGAGATTTTGTCAATAGACATTCCGTAAAAACGTATGATAATTGCGATGATATAAGTCAAAAGAAGCTATAACAATAAATTATATGACTAAAATCATTTCGAAATCTGACAAATTCTCGATTTCTGCATGAAAAATGTGACAACGCTCTTAAGGGATTCAGGTTAGTTTAAAGATTCAATAGTTTAAACTATTATTTTAATTATTACTACACGATATAGACAGAGTACACGAACTCTGCCCTCTGGACACGTGGTCCGACTGCTTTGTCCGATTAACACGTTGAGTGCGAAACCAGGTCTATAGACCTTGTGTACGTCTCGCTTACCGTGCGGCTAAGAAAATTATAGTCTTCCTTGTCGTGCGAAAGGCATAACTTCAATTGGGTCCGGTGTAGGAAAGTGATGAATATATATCTATGATGTATTCTTAAAATAGAATGTAATGATGTACCTACCTTAATACCAGGTTTTTAGACCTGGTACCGCACGGAAGTAATAAAATGTC
>NW_021131799.1:0-882 GCF_004193835.3 Ostrinia furnacalis | reverse complement strand
CGCGCGCCACGCCGCCGTAGTCCAGCCCCTCCTCGCCGCGGAACTTGACCAGCAGTCGCTTGCGGAGCTCCTTGCCGCGGAGCTTCATCACGAGCCGGTACGATTCTTCGAGAACTTCGTTGCGTGACACCTGGAAAATTTGATTTGATGAGTAACGGTGAGTTAATAATAATCAATAATGGGATATCAGCGACAGTATGTATAAAAAATGGGACGGATCTCGTGGGTCATTTTTATACAGGAGTTTGGTTATTTTTGTCGCATCGCCATTGCTTTCTAGAGAACAGTAGCGTCGAGATCGGTAAAATGGTTATCCCACCAAAAACATTCTGTAAAAAACTAGCCAAGTCTCGATGGAGCTGCTTGTTTATCTCTAAAAAGTAATGAAATCTAGACAAAGTCGTGCCAAGTCTATGGTTCCTTACTGCGATTTCTTTATTATTATAGTTAATGTTGTGTGACTTGGCCGTTGAAGGGTCCATGACACCATTGCACCAATCTGTCGCCAGAACCGCTACTCATTGACGATGGAAAATTGCCACTTGGAAAACGTTGATTCAACAATAACCAGTCAATTGTAGGTTTAGTAAAGCTGCGTATTTATAATATTTATGTATGATTATCTTAATAAAGATTGTTCAACGGCCAAGTCACACAACATTAACTATAATAATAAAGAAATCGCAGTAAGGAACCATAGACTTGGCACGACTTTGTCTAGATTTCATTACTTTTTAGAGATAAACAAGCAGCTCCATCGAGACTTGGCTAGTTTTTTACAGAATGTTTTTGGTGGGATTTCACTTCTTTTTGTAGAACGTGGCAAAATTATTTTTAACGTCGTAGTTTTATCGACATTTTATTACGATATTAAACATAAAT
>NW_021131798.1:0-624 GCF_004193835.3 Ostrinia furnacalis | reverse complement strand
CTTCTAGGTCTGCTAGAAGTGCCTTAGAGTTTTGATGATCGGTGAGTCAGTGAGTCAGTCAGTGAGTGACAAAATTAAGTAACTTTGACCCGTTTTAGTTCTTAAACTACTGGTTCAAATTGAATGAAATTTTAAATATACCGTGTCTTTACAATGCCTGCATAGCTAATGAAAATTCAGCCTTCTAGTTTTATCCACAACGAAGTTACAGGCGGTCGAAAATGGCCTGAATTGCTTCGAGAAAAGGATGGTACGGCCGTGCCGCTTTTTTGCTCGACTTGGTGGGGGCACTGCCGTGCCCCCAGATCATCCTCGAAACGAAATATTTGAAAATTGTACCTAAAACAACATAAAAATAATATTTAAAAAATGTTTTATTTTCAATACTTCCGAAAATTATACTTTGATACCCCATAACCACAGAATAAGTAATAGTACAGGTACAGAAGGATTACTCCGCAAGACGATTTAAATAAATGCGAGTCTTGCTACGACGCGATACAGTGGAATTCAGCTCGCACAGCACTACACTACGCACCTACAATTTTATTCACCAACAACTTTTGTCTCTTTCTATCGCGTGCCTCTGAATTCTTCATACGCTGTTAGGGTTGCTGTCTAGTG
>NW_021131796.1:0-6618 GCF_004193835.3 Ostrinia furnacalis | reverse complement strand
TAAGTACCTAAGGGCGTACTTCGAAGTTAATTAATAGTATCAGCCATTACTTTGCGGAAATCCATTATTAAAGTATCTACCTATCTAAGGTAGGTCTATGTTTTGACAAATTTTTATATTAGCACAAAATGAACAAGACACAAATTGTAATATTCAGAATATTTCAGCACTTACCACTGATGGTAAGCTCTAGTTCCCATTTATTTAACAACACCTAGCTCTTAAGCGATTATGTGCTGACCGTTTGATTACTAGAACAATGAGTGACTCAGGCATTTTCATGAGAATATCAATTTAGCTTAACAGGTTTATGAAAATTAATATGAGCCCTTTTGTGTAGAGATCTCCCGATAAAGTCGAGGGTTCACTTCCCAGGATATACCCACAAATTGTGAAATCTTTGAATCTGACCCGTTGAAGTCATGAAAGTAGGTAAGGCTATGCCTTAACGAAAATTTGGTATCTTTGAATCAGAGTATTCTTCCACAAATTATGAAATTTAAAAACGAATGTCTTGAAGCAAGGAAGATAGAATTAAATGTTATTATTACAGCTACCTTTAAATTATCTAAGCAGCTACCCCTTTATATATTTTTGTCTTGAATAAAAAACCTGTGAACTCCGATAGCCCGTCGATCTCATTGACCAGACTAACGTGGCTTATAAATTTAGGTTTGTGTAACAACTCACACAAGAAAACAGGTAGGTATTTTAACAGTGGCACTGATTAATTAAAATGCAGTCAGTATTTGCAAGGATTGCTTAATTGAGTACTGAACTAACCCCAATTTGACGTGAACATATTGTAATATCCTTTATTTGCATTATTCAGCTAATTCAGCTCTATCGGCAGCGAATATAGAGCGCAAGGCATTTTAACAAAATTGTATATTTCCGCCATTTCCTATAATGTACTGGGTATTTATATCATTATCACTCGAAATTAAATAGATTTCACTTAATCTCGCCTAGATATTGTGTTGCCAATAAATTAAAAAATGTCTAAGCGACACAAATTGTAAAAGATCGACTTAGCGTTATTGTTCTCGATTGTAATAGCCAGAATAAAAAAATATTATTTGTTCTTTGATTGAGGGTGTCGGGGACGAGTGTGCTGGATTGCCCTTTTGTCTCTTATTTAATACATTTAATTAGATTGTTATTTACTAGCAACACTAACCTTGGGAGAAGCGATATGGATTTTTGTTTCTAGCTACGAAAGAAGAAAAGAAAATCGAACTATTAATGAGAATATATTTATAATTTGGACATAGAACACACCAGGTCCCTTAGCTCTTCCTTTGCTCTTACGACTTTTAGTTTTTTTTTTCCACTTCATATAAATCTTTTGGAACACGCAATTGACTGCTGTGCAGATTTTTATCTAAGTACTACGTAACTGCACTCAGTTCTAAGTAGGTATCATACGTAGGTCACTTATCAAGTTTTTAAGATAAGTAAGTAGGTATGCTGAAAAAAATCCTAGACTGTCACACTCTTTTGACAAGTAAATCCAGTTTTTGTAGCTTGAAAATAACTAAATGATTTTGGATAGCAAATAAACAACAGTAGGATGAACATTAAACTAAAGTAATTTTATGAAAGTTTTAACTTTTTGATTCATATACGAGTAAAGCAATCTCTGTCATTCTTTCATTACCCTTCCCTTAACTACCCTTTAATTCTCAGTTAAGCGGCTTTAAATAAACAAATATAATATTTTACCCAAATAAGAGTAGGTACCTACCAAACGTAAATGTTATCGAAATATATAGCGTACATACTTCGATTAGTCACAAAATCTTTATTATTTTAGGAAAAAAATGTGTTTTTCCTAACGATAAAAAGTAAAAACATGCCAATAAGTATTATGATTCATTTTAGAAAGTTTTCTATCTTCTTGTTTATTTTTTTAGGAAATTGACTGTTATATTAAAATAAAATTTTGTTTTTTCATGAGGCCGTAATATAAGAGGTCATTTATCTTATTGTATAATAAACGATTGACAAATTAATACTATCTTTAACAAAAACTAAAAGCCTTAAATTAAAGGAATCATTAATATTTAGAGAGTCCGGTAATTTGGACCAGTTTTTTTCAATCCCATTTTACACATAGTTTTGTTTTGTATTTGCTAATGTCCATGGTATATAATAAAAGAGAAATTATTCAACTTACTATTTCATAGGTGTTAATCAACATGATTGTTGTATATTTAGCACAAATCAACAAAATACGAGTTCAGAGCTTCGGTCCAATTTAGCCAACCGGTTCGATAATTTGTACCACAGGGTTACTAAATTGGATTTCAATAAATTTCAAGCCTATAAAAAAATTATGGCAAAATATTATACGATACATTCTTAACAAATTAGGTAACGAAAAGGAACAGTAGTTAATAACATAGACAATCGATATTGTTTTACACGTTATCACCATTTTAAGTATAAGTTTCGTAATTCCAATTATCGTAACGCATACTTGTACCTAATCTACTTTGCCAGTCTTTTGCTTTCATTTATTGTTAGTCCAACATAACTATGCTATTATGACTTCAAAATATGATTTACTAAAAATTTTACAAAATCCTTTGGATAAATACCATACAACTTGATGTGGTACAATTTAACCGACTAGGTGATAGTGCTTTTAAAAAATCGGTAAAAAATATAGCTCATAAATACCGAAAAATGTTTCAAATAATTGTAATCCACACTAATTTACGCTTCTAATTAATAAATTAGAAACACTCTGTGATTAAATTTAACAAAATTACAAACTAAACATGCATTCTCAAAAGTTACTTGAAAACCATGAAAAAAATCTTTTCAAAATAAAACACACGTGTTAATTGTCACGGCAAAAACCATATGGCCAATATTCACGGAATTTAGTTGTGTATCGCCGAGTGTTGCAATAACAAACATTCAATAAATACTTTACGAAATATGAGGGTGGTACAATTTACCCGGCGGTACAATATACCGAACTCTCCCCTATAGCCTCGCTTCGCGTTCACTTAGCACGGACTTGACTCTTGGCCAATTTTTCAAACATTACGAAAAACTTCACAGTTCTGGTGTTTCTTAAGTGTTACTTCTGCTCATAAACGTGGAAACCCCAACACCGCTGGAGTTAAACAACCTAACTTATTTTCGTTCCTAAACTTTCGCATTTTCTAAGAAACCGAATAAATGATGAAATAAAAATGAAATTTTCAATTTACCTTGATTTTTTAAGGCAGTGCTTGCGGCACGTTTGCTTACGAAACGACTAGCAAGTTTCCCGCGGTTCCTCGTGCGCTGTTATGCTATGAATAATTTTGTTTGAACTAAGTTTTTCCCTGTCTGAAAAAGAGAATAATCTATTTTTTGTACAATATTAACATTTTATAAAAAAAAATGTAACATTCGACTGGATAAAAACGTGTGTACATTTTCTTTTTTTAACCTAACTTCGGTTTAAGGCTGTTTAATTACCAAAAGACAATAATCGATTTAATTCGAATGTATTTTCTTTAACTTCAACTTTTTCAACATTAGTTATATTTTATCATAACATTTTATGAAGGTTAATTAAACATGCCCCTAATTTATCATTTCTGTCAGAACCTTTCATGGAATTCCATGGAATTCTTGCATTACAAAACATTTATCAGCCCATGGATTTGTGAAGGACGTGCAAACTTAGCAGGTTTACAGCCGACTGCACCTTAAGCTTAACACTGTGGCATCTTATGTACCCGTAATAGAGTCGATTTTGAAACAAAACTGTATGACTTGATGTGCATTCGCCTGTAAATACGATCCACGCACCTGGCTTCCACCCCACGTCGGGTAGGTATGATTTAGCAAGCATACGTGGTGAATACACAAATGATTTAGAAAAATATCAAAACCAAGTCACGAATCAACAGCTCAATTTGGCTGCATTGATTTAATTTATTTTTTTAGGATTAATAATGAATAATTTGTGATGTAAGTAGGTACTTTATTAAAATCTTTGATTATGGGCGTTTAGCAGTGGACATCCTGTAGCTGAATAGATGATGGTATGTCTGATAGATAGATAGTTAAGATGGTTGTATATGGACCAGATTCACTGCATTACGAACCAAAATAGTGAACCTCGCATTATCAGAGTATGGATATTGGATACCGAAACCATTGGGCTGCGATTGTAATAATTTTTAAGACCTTTCCTTTTCAATAATACTAGTTATTCGTACAACACAAGAACCCTACGTACCTATAATATGGCTTCAAGTTTGATAGTACTTATCATCTACGTCTATCTATTTATCTATCATGTCGCGAATGTATGAATGATTATGTAAAGTAGCAATGAATGAATGGAACAGTTTATTTTCCATCAATAAGAGTATTTGGCGTAGGTCAGGGGTTTGATTCCATGAGGATAGAATGTGCTGGAATATTCCTTTAAAATGGTGACACTGAAAAATATAAAAGACTCGAGCTTAGTATGAAATGCCACATAAGTATGATTCCGCACTTTTTATGACATAAACATAAAATTTAAGTACCTAAGTATGTAACCAAAAATCCATACTACTTGAGTGAAGAAAAAAAAAGAGAGAGGTGGAAAAAGAGAATAGAAAGTTTGGAGTTCGTAAAAGTAGAGTCAATTGTTAAACTAAAAATTTAACAAACCATTGCTTTCGATTGCTCTGGAATACCTAGTCTTATTTCAAATAGAACATTCTAAGCCCACGCGATCAGTGGGTAGTCAAATAATTGAATAAAGAAATAGTAATTTGGTCCGTTCATGTTCTAAATAAATTCTTCGACTCTACGTAATTGAAATATCAGTGTAAAAAACATTTATTTGAAAAATCTATTGATCCAATTACCGTGGAAACCCGTCTGAAACTTTGTAGGTCGCCTGTAATTAACATTGCTATTGTTTTTCTAGTATTATATTTTGTCCTTCAACTAAATATTTTCATTCAGTTTTTAAAGTAGAGTTTCGGAGAATCTTACTAGTTACTCTTCACGCAAAAAATACTGGCTGGAGTTTGATAAACTTATCAATGAATAGCTTAGAGATCAGAACAGCAAATACAGGCTATAATTTTATAAAAAAAATAAAGTGGGCGAAAATGTCTCTCAAAATGTCTCTATTCCGCATGCTTTCTGTTTTTTTTTTGCGTATAAGTAGGTACATAATATACTAAGGTATAGAAATGGAAATCTTGTATTATCTGTATGTATTGATGCTGATCATATAATTTTATATAGGTAACCCTCCCCTCAACGACCTTCAGGCCTTCCTGCAACCTTTTTAAGGTCATGTTACCACCTTGTGGGTGGACGTCCTAAGCTGCGCTTTCCGGAACATGGATTTTAATCAAAATTAGTAGACTTAAACCATTGAAATTTAAAAAAAAATCTATCATAAAATCCGACTTTTTATGATAGATTTTCTGATAGAACCTTCACGTCTAGCCAAAAAATGTTCTACAAGATAAAATCATCTTTGCAGTCATTATTATCGTGACAGTTAGACAAGAAATTGCAATCTGAGATTAATCTGTTACCAGAATTTACCAGAATCGCAAAGAGTAAATTAATATCAATTTTACTACTTTAGAAAAACTTATGACGACAACTACGTGCATTAAACTTACCCAAACAAAACAAATCTTTAGCCAAATGTTTTGCATTTTCTTAAAATTCTCCACAGTATGGTCACGATATGGATTAAATTGTCTGAATGGTTTCCATTACGCCAACATGCAAACTCGTCACTTACAGTCATGCGACTTCTGAGATGATTTTCCGGCAAATTTAGAGTTAATGGTAAATTCCGTCATTGCGATTTTTACGCAAAACCTCTGTTCAATAAAATTAAAATGAAGTTAAATGAAATGTTTCCAGGCCTTCCAGGCCAGGCAACTACGGGCCAGAAATCGTAGTGTGGGTGGGCACTAGGTGGACCGACGATCTGGTGAAGGTCGCGGGAAGAACCTGGATGCGGGCTGCGCAGGACCTGTCGTTATTGAAATCCTTGAGGGAGGCCTTTGTCCAGCAGTGGACTTCTTTTGGCTGAAACGACGAAGACGAATATGAACTTAAGAATATTACCAAATCGATAAATAAATATATAAAGTTCCTTATTTTATATTAATAAGGATACTTAAAAAAATAACTAACCTTAGTTTGCTCAAAGTTCCTTATTTTAAATTAATGTAGATACATAAACGATTTTTGCTCGAGACGTCTGTTCACGGCGGAGGTTGTATAGCGACTGACTGTCCGGAGCTCGAATGTACTATAAAGTGAACTTACAGAGTGAGTAATAGAACTTGAATGATTGAGTGAATCGACAGAGCGAGTTTCCGGATCTGACGTCAGGCAATATTCAATACTTATAAGAAATTTTAATTAATTTGTATAATTATTAATATAATTTTAATTAATTTGTATTATTGAAAATACTTATTAATTAAATAAAATAATATAATAATTATTATCAAATACGAGTAATTTTATTAATTTATCCTAACATAACCCTCCCCCATTTCCATGAGCAGCTTGTTAACGGCATCCAGCAACTTATTCCCGTTGTCCCCACTTGGGTCACCAGTTTATTTTATT
>NW_021131795.1:0-4732 GCF_004193835.3 Ostrinia furnacalis | reverse complement strand
CAAGATTGGCATTGTCCCATTCTCAGATAGAACTTTAATTGGAGAATATTTTTTTTCTGATTTTCTCCTGAAGTATGGAAACATTTGATTCCTGAATAATAATATGACTTCATATCACTTGTAAATATCACAAATGTGTTTTGAGTTGCGACTTCTGATTGATAGAGTCTTTATTATAACATTCGTATCTAGTCTCTTAATTGTGTTGGTATGCACATTTGATTATTAAATAATAGTTGTTCGAGCTTAAGTTTGGATGTCAAAGTCACATCGTTTTCCGTGGAAGCCGGCCAAATGGAGCCGTTTGGCAGGGAGGCGTGAAAATCTATCAGTGGCCGCGCGCCACGTGCGCGAAACAATCCCTGTTGTCATTGGGAGCAGGAATGGACATACGTGATCATGACAATAGAGTCGGCTACATTTGTATTAATATTAGCTACCTACCACCAGTTACTTAATTGCGAAGCTAGGATTGACCGGTTGTATGTATTTAACGTTTACGAGACTTTTACAAGAGTGTACCAAACTTACATTATTAGCAACAATCAGAGCGAATGAGTTTCTTAGCAAACAAAAATCATAATAAAACAAATAATCCTAAATATGCGAAAGTAACATTTTGTGTCACACTAAGACCAATGAAACAAATTCTTGTAGTAATTTTAAATAACCCGTTTTATCCAAATCATTAACGGGCCGACCGCCGACGTGCAAGTTATTATTTAATTTTATTGGTCCTTTTGAAGTTTAATTTCCTTTTGATCCGATCGAGATACGTAGCTATACCAAAGCGTTTAGTTAACATGGAACGTTTTTTGTAAACAAATCTACGTTAAACATTTTTTATTGAAAATTAAAGGACGCGTAGCACGTAATATGTATGTCTGCCGAGATCGCACGCGCATCGAAAATAGTTTGCGTGAAACGTGATCCGCGGCATGTGCCTGAATCGCGGCGGGAGCACAGCGCTGCGCCCGCGGGTTCGCTCGCGATATTTATTTTTAAAATTCAGTTGGACAAAGTGAAAAAAAAAAGGATTGCCGACTAATTTGACCGGCTGGCGTTTGCGGATGACTTTAAAATGAAATTCAGGAGAAATATTTACTCGTAAATTAAGGCTTTGTTAAATTATGTTAAATATTTACTTTTCAGCACGATAAAAAGGAGACACATAAAGCTGTTTAGTTAAAACAGATAAATAAGTTAGATTCCTTGATATCCATTTCTGAGTATTGCAAAGATTGATTCTAGAAATGAGATAAGTGCGTTACATAAGGGCATAGTCACTTCTAGCATAAAAGTATATTTTGTCCCATGTGCATTTATTAGGAGGTACCTACTTCTCAGTTAAATTTTCATCAGTCAGTTATTATTTGTACGGACAAACTGACATCAGACATTAACGTAAAACATTATTTGGCGAACTCTACATTGTTATTGACTGTCTACGAAAATAAAATTGGTTTGTTTGGCTAACTGTTTCCAAGTGCATAATAACAATGCGAACTTACGATTACGAGTATTTTTAGTATTCAAAATAATCATCGAATATTGTATTGAAAAAATCTTCTTAGAATGACGCGTCGTCTTGTCTTCTTCTTATTTATTATCAGGCCTTTCAATCGTAAGGATAAACCTCATTATTGCTTTTATTTATCTAGTAATTCCTAAAAATATACTAATACAATTTTCTAATATTACATTGGGCTAGGTAAATGCTGTGATACTTGAATTTGTAAAATCTAATCATAATATGGAAATTTATCTAAGGGTAGAGCAAGTTTTACCGTCATCTATACTTATAATAAATCTGTAGAGAGGTCAATTCTGTACATGAAATATATTTTCAAAATATCTATCAGGGGGTCATTAGTGATCGATACTGATGCCAAAAATGCAATCAGTAAAATTTTTGTCTGTCTGTATGTTCCTTATAGAAACAAAAAGTACTCGACGGATCTAAGCCGCGTAAGATAGATGAAGGGGGTAAAACGGGATCCACGCGTACGAAGTCGCGGGCGGCCGCTAGGTTGGTAATATTATCGCAAGTTGTCCTAAGTATTGAATAAATATTGAAATATTACGAGTAATTCGCAATTCTTTGTAGAGTCGTGCAGAGAACTGTTATACAGCTGCATTTGAATGAAAGATTACCCAGTTTTAGATTGCCGAACTCCCATAATCTAGTTCAATGTTCACAAATAGATGATGGTGTGTGCTACAGGTGACGAACTAATAGCGGGTTCCATTTTAAACTACATTAAAAATAGTATTTTATCGTACATTTTAATACGATTGAGCTGCTGAAACTAGGTCTTCTTCTTCTTTTCCCTAGCCCTTTTTAGGGTTCCGTAGCCAAATGACAAAAAACGGAACCCTTATTATAGATTCGTCATGTCTCTCTGTCCGTCCGTCCGTATGTCACAGCCATTTTTTTCCGAAACAATAAGAGCTATACTGTTGAAACTTGGTAAGTAGATGTATTCTGTGAACCGCTTTAAGATTTTGATGCAAAAATAAAAAAAAAAATATTGGGGGCTCCCCATACTTAAAACTGAAACTCAAAAACTTTTTTTTCATCAAACACATACGTGTGGGATATCTATGGATAGGTCTTCAAAAATGATATCGAGGTTCCTAAAATATTTTTTTTCTAAACCGAATAGTTTGCGTGACAGACGCTTCCAAAGTGGAAAAAAGTTGGTCCCCCCCCTCTAACTTCTAAAATAAGAAAATGAAAAATCTAAATCTATAAAAACTACCAACGAAAATTGTTTTGAACGAGATCTAGTAAGTAGTTTTTTATAATACCTCGTAAATCGTAAACCGCTTATTACCGCGTAATCTTTTATACAAATAACTTAAATTAAAAAAAAAAACATTTCATAAATCAATGGTACGGAACCCTTTGTGCGTGAGTCTGACACGCACAAAGGGGTCGACACAAACTTATTTGGGGTCGGTTCTCCTTGTTCTGAGGCGTGAGGACCGTCTGTCCTGGACTGGGCTGCTGAGGTATCTATCCTGTTTAAATTATAGCTGCATAATATTTTAGCGTCTTCAAATGAGGGGTACCTCAAATATCCCAACAACTACAAAATCTTAACATGTTACATTCTATCAACCTTGGTAATTCTCCGTCTCATTGAATTACGGAAGATGGCACTTTAAATCAACAACCTAATAGAGAGAACGAAGGAGGAGAAAAGAGAAGAACGGAATACATCTTCAAGCGTTCATAGTCCATCATCATTTCAGACATTTCATTCTATGCTTGTACCACTCGGATGGAAGTAGGTCTGTCACGGTCCGCTGCCGGTTGAAGGTCGCTCCGGCGGGTCACGTCGGGCGATGCGATGTCTCGAAAATACCTCTTGGGACAGGAGTGACAAGATAAAGAAAATAGGCCACGTGAAAAATATTCGGAAGAAAGAACCATTTATTATTCAAAATCATAAATCTTGATGAGTTAGGTCTAGAAGACTCGACCCGAAAATATTCTAGTGACACTTAGCCACTAGGTAAACGTATTTGCAATATTGCTTGTTAATCGATTGTTGCAATATCTCTATGTATTATCTTGACCTGGATTATGTGTAATCATAAGAATGTTGCAGACCACTTCCAAACCAATCAAACTCTAAGCAAACTGATAAGTTATCAATGAAAATCGATTACTTCTATGATTCTCCACCAAAAAAGATGGACCAACGATATGCTCAAACTGGCTAGCAGTAGTGGAGTATCCTAAAATTGGGCTCAATGACTTGTCTTAAATTGAGAAAGAAGTAGATCGACATAGGCAGATGGTGATGGACTGATGAATGATGCACCTCCTCAGTACAAAAACAATAATTGTCTCTGATCAAATCTACAAGCTAGTAAGCGAGGATCACAAATCACCAGATTAGACAATCTAACAAGAGTCTTTAGCAAGAGCATGACGTGCTGCCACCTAATTCATATTTGATACATGGTCTGCATTGTTTTGGCGGTGCAGGAGTGCTTCATTTGTATCAGCACATACTGCATTATGAAACGGTGAGTCACGCGCTATTCCGACGCGGTAACGATCTCGGAGTGACGCCTGCAGCCGGGTTACGAGCAGTAAATATCGGATTCAGTTTAGCGTCATGACCTTGATGCTCCTTCATTAAACTAAATACTTCGTGGGAAGTCGAATTGAAAGAGTAGGAGTTGCGTTGGAATATGGATGGGCTAGCTTTCGAATATTATCCAGGAGCTATCAATATTCAGGACTCTCATACCTTTTTGAAATGGGTTTAATACTTAAAAAGGAGGATAGAAATCTTTGTGAAAGATGATTTTGTCCTTCAGATTCAGGGTGATGGATAGCTGGCTGGCCGAATAGAGCAGAAGCTCTTTAAAAAGCTTTTTTGATGGTGTGTGTAAACTACACCATATACTTATTACTTACTGTACTGTTGTATAAAATGTAGAGTTTTACAATAGGTGCTATGAAATATAGCCAATCAATCAGAACACTGTATAAATTGTAGATATGCTTTTGGTTTCCACGGTGTAGTTTTCAATGAAAACATGAAACTGTGATATTTGAAGCAATACGTGTCTATGTCACGTGATCTCTGATTATCCTGCTTTCGCCTCCGAGATTTATTTTACCATGTAGTACCCCTGTACGACAACCCAATCCGCACACAATATTCAGCGTAGTAGTATTAAAAAACAAAAGAGCGGGCAACCCCACCCC
>NW_021131794.1:0-2024 GCF_004193835.3 Ostrinia furnacalis | reverse complement strand
GTTATTAATATTCGGATATGGAAAACTTCCTGCTGTACTTATCTAAAAGAACTAAGTAACGTCCATATTATTACTCACAAACATTTATATGAGGTTTCACAGTGCGCGTGGACGCAAAGGGTGACACACGAACCAATCACAGAACTGTATTCAACGCTGTGCGTTTGATTTGCTGCTTCACTTAAGCAAGCATTGTTTGTGAATACGGGCGTAATTATGTTTGAGTAGGTAGAGTCAACCGATTTTCTAATTTTGGTATTTTTAAGACCCGTTTTCTAAAACGATAATAATACCTACTTACTTACTTGTTTACTTTTATCAATAAATCCCTTTAAAACTCCCTTCGTTTAATAGAAAGCGTCTACTCCAAGATAAAATAATAAAATTGATTTCCAAGTCGTCCCAAGTGGTCCCACAGGAATGGTAGCTTTAGACAAACTGCGGGACTGTCCCTGAATCTAGGTCAGTGAGATAGGGACATGCGGCTAGACTGGATGCTTCCTCGCGTCTTGATATACAGGGTGTGTTAAGTAAGAATAATTTTCTTCTTATAGGATAATCTTTTGAACTTTTTGAATTGCGTAACTATACAGGACATTTGATTATGTGGAGCATAGATGAAAAGGTTTTTTTTTATCCACAACGAGGAAGCTCTGGATGATACTGATGCTCAATTACAACAAATGTTTGTATAGAACCAATATTGATTTTGAAACCTCAAAAACATTGTGATTGGTACAGTACAGCTGATCGATCAAACTGGTATGGAGAGTAGTAGTAGGTAAGGGTGTTTTTATTGTTTCTTCTATTTTGTTATTATTTTAATGAATAAAATGCTCGCTTTGAAGCATAGGTGTAACATTACATAGTAACGTAATAACGATGCAACTAATTGCATGTTGATTTTCAAAAATAAATTAGTCCATTCATCAAAAATTTTAAAAATATTTTAGGCTAGAGAGCGAGCTAAATACACCTACTTTAACAAGAATACCAACTTTAATACATATTAGTATAAAATATAACCTTTATTCAAGTAACTTCCAGAAAACACCCTGTATGTTGCTAGAATTAGAATTTATGTGAGTGTTCTTGTCTCGGTGTGTTCTGTAAAAACCGCTCCTACATAGTAATGGGGAGGTATGGGATTGTGAAGTTAAGCTTACCTACTTGCAATGTTAGCTGTTGACGATAGCTGACCGATTTAACGTCGGGACTATTCCCACCTCTCATTCCCACCACTGCAACTCCTGTGTAGCCAGGATCTACAGCTTGACCGCCATAAAAACCCAACCAATGAAGGTCAAGTTTGTCCCGAGGGAAAGTTAAACTATCATTGGACCCGCAACGAAATTAATCAGAAGAACATAGGAGGAGTTCGATGACCGATTTAAGGTCGTTGCACATTTATCAACACGGAAAGGGATCGTAACCGTATCAACTCAAGGCAGTCAGTATTTTTTATATGAAACTCCATACTGCAACGCACACTTATCCGCACCGTAACGTAAACGCTTCGCCCAGCAGTTGACAGATACATTGTTGATCCCTTTCCGAGTTGATAAGTCTGCTATGAGCTTAATAATATACGTCATAGATAAAACCAGGTACATAGTGTCTAATGTCCGATTGAAAATCAAGCGTAGATTCATGAGATCGTTTGAGCTTTTTATTTGATCAATCTTAACTTGAAGCTGATCTTGAGTCTAAATTCACATTTGAGTACCGTTTGTTAAACTGACAGTCGATCTACCTATATGGTCCAGGTGTGGGGTCATTGAACCCAATCAAGGTACTTATTCAGTCTGAATCGAAGACCTGAGCCTCAGATACAGATGACACGTCAAGCTGTACTATGGAATCGTATGCCCTTAGTAATAGAGGCGATTTTTTAACAAAAATGTATAGTCTGACATGCTGTCGTCCGTAGGTACCTACAGTCAGCGTCAAATAGCACCCAAAGTAGCCAAAAAGTTTGGAACACGTCTGATATCTTCTATAGGTACTTAATCTGTAGAGAGGTC
>NW_021131793.1:0-824 GCF_004193835.3 Ostrinia furnacalis | reverse complement strand
GGTAAAACGCATCAGGGTCGGACTGGGCCGGAAGGGCCCGGGTGGCTGATAGCAATCCCGAGGCCCGAGACTAGATCATGGTGATGGGATACTATCGAAAAATACTGAGATACACAAATTGAGATAAACAAACTGTAAAAAATTTATTACAATACTAAAATAAAGTAAAGTAATAAGTAGGTATTTACTAATAACAAATAATAATATAAAGCTAGCCAATCAACATTTTTTTTAAACAGGAGAACTTTCAGCTAAGCTGTTAATGACTTCGTAATCCTTGATTAGATCCGATTCTGTATTTAATACAGTGTGAGTTACCATAAAGTGCACATATGAAATTAGGTGAAACTAGATCTATTTTTATCGACAAAAAACAGGTCAAAAATTTTTTGAGATATTTTAAAAAAAAAATTAAGCATTTTTTTTTCTTCCAATTACTTATTGTAAAGAAAACGTAGAGATTCCGTGGAGGGCAGTTGAACGGGAAGCATGGTCGATCTGTTTTAATGGTTTCAATTTATTATTTAATGGACTTTAGTGTACAAATTTGGTGTTATTTTGTGTTCTAAAGTGCAGTGAAGTGATAAATTATAAAAAACATTGAAATACTTCGAATTTGAGCGCGCATCGAGTGTCGAGTGGGTTGTCGTATGAACAACCCGCTTTGGACCCGGTGGCGTCTCGAAACCTGCTTACGGGCATACTTAACTCCACGGAATCCATGAAAAATCAATAGAACTGAAACACCCACGTTCTATTGATAACTATGTCTATATTTTTCACTCGACATTGGCAAAAATAAACCTCCCAGAGAGGTTTGGTTG
>NW_021131792.1:0-1413 GCF_004193835.3 Ostrinia furnacalis | reverse complement strand
TGCAGCTTAGACCTTTAGCTACAGACCTTAGACAGTATTTTTGAAACATTCTTACGCATGGTGGAGGAAGGGACGCTCTAGAGCAGTGGTTCTTAACCGGTGGTCCGCGAACCACTGGTGGTCCCTAGAGGCATTCCAAGTGGTCCACGATGTGCACTTGCATACCTTGGTCAAAACCACTTTTAACTGATTTTTGCAGTCAAACTGGTTTTGACCGATTATGAGGTGGTCCCTGACAAGACAGAAATTTGGCAAAATGGTCCCACATGACTTAAAGGTTAAGAACCACTGCTCTAGAGACTCAAAACTACAAGCATACACATGAACTCCAGTTTTAAATCCGTTGATATCTGCTGCATCTGCCATGTTTTTGGCTATAAGATTCTTCTATCTTACGGCTTACACCTTTAGCTACAGACCTTAGACAGTATTTTTATGAAAATTCTTACGCATGGTGGAGGAAGGGACGCTCTAGACATTCAAGTCTACAAGGAGTAACATCAACTCCAGTTTTAAATCCGTTGACATCTGCTGCATCTGCCATCTTTTTGGGTAGAAGACTCTTCCATCTTGCAGCGTAGACCTTTAGCTACAGACATTAGACAGATTTTTTTGAAAATTCTTACGCATGGTGGAGGAAGGGACGCTCTAGACACTCAAGTCTATAAGGAGTCATATCACAGAATACATAATAGTAGCAACAGAAATTGCACTCCTTTGTGTAGGATCAGATGCCGGCATTTTAACGGTAATAATAATAATGCAAAATATCCAACGCACATGGTGCATTCGAAATCGCACCTTACTACTACGCTCACAAGAGCGCTATTTTTTTTGTGTTCAGAATTGATCTACCTCACAGCTCAAGCGTCAGGGTTGTTTATGCAAAGTAAAATAAATAAAAACTTAATTTTAAGAAGCATTTATTGTATTTACGATTGGTAAACTTTAATCTATTGGTGTTTGAATAATCGTACCATCTCTAAAGTACCTATTAATAAACTTCAGTGTTGCGATAATTCGAAATTGGACAAACAGTTTTAAAAGGTGTAGTGTCGGAAAATAGACACGGTAAAGTAAAAGTAAATGTTTTTATTAGGTAAAATATTTTTTTTGCTACAGTTTTTTGTCGTAAGTATTTCAAAATTATTTAAAAAGTGTAGTTTTTTCAATTATTTAAATCACTACAGTTAATTATTATTTCTAAATATTACGATTTCCATTAAAGAAGAATAACAGTGCTGTTGGAACAATAAACCTTGATTACAACGATGATCGACCGAGCGTGTATAGAAATATACGCGTGTGCTCACAGGCGCGTCACGGCGCGTGGCGATCCTGACTGATTTGCAACTTGAAGTTGTCGCGCGCTGTAGGTAATTATCTCTGCCGGCATAGGCGAGTGACGGAGGC
>NW_021131791.1:0-106650 GCF_004193835.3 Ostrinia furnacalis | reverse complement strand
TTGGGATAGATTTTTTTTCTTATTTTTCCTAAAGTAGTCATGACTATGTCCATCCTGCGGCGCCGGCTTATCCTTGAATTTTGGGACACGTTGTATATATGAATAAAATAGTCTATATAGATTCTGTTAACAAAATAATGTACTACGCAAATCCTAGTGTGAACAAAAAGCTTTTGATATTTCTGTTGTGTATGTAAAGGTTTTTTATTTGACAAAATAAGTTAGGTTTAATAGGTATTATTATCACGTTGTTTAAGCAAGCAACTCGGCCTGGAACTGACGTTAATTAAGGAAAGTTAAGTAAAAAAATAATTGGACAAATAAAATTAAGCTTCCCCAGATTTCAGCCTTTGTTTACGAAAAGTTCAATTTCAATGTTTAACCCCATTACACTTATAAATGCTTGAAATGTAATCTAGTTGAATTGAATCAGGTGGTAATACCAACGGACCTTGAAGTTTTATCTACTTTTGACCAGCATAATAGTTTAAACCGAAACTTTTCCATCGTCAAGCCAGCCCTGTCTGTCTGTCACAGCAATGTGCAACGCGACTAGATTTGCAAATTCAAAAACTAAAATTTGCTGCGAGCAAACTTTATTTTAACAAATATGACAGATAACATTTTAGGGAATTTGTCCCGAATATTCATACATTTGATGTCCGCTTATGAAGTTTGAACGGATTGTGTTCTAGTGGAATTCAACGTAGGAAAGAGAATCAAAGCAGCATTCTTATCAAAGCAATCTCTATTACCATTTGTTTTAGTTATCTATCTATTAGTTCAATAAATCTGTTGTCTTAAATCTACTTAAATTAATATGTCTGTTCGATGCATACCTCAGGTTTGTAAACTAACTTAAATGGATGGGTAATTCGCTATTTGATCAGTCCGCTCTCGTCTTGATTTCATCTTTCATCTAATTTCCTCTGCTTGTATAGTCTTACAGACTTGCTTTACAAATAAAGACCTTCGTTTGTTTGAGTCGGGAGTTATACGTAAAGAAAGTTGAGGCAAACTTACTCAGTCTCATACTGATGTAATATTTGAAAACAGACAACACATTACACATTGAAGTTCATCGAATCACATCGAATACTCTAGCTACCTTTCGCACTTGTTAAATGTCTGCAAGCGAGACAGAAAGACGTACATAAGACGTTGGTGGCCTCAACTCTCGTTGAGCGACCTATACAAGTTTAAAACTTTTTTTACAATTTCAGAGTATATGAGATCGAGCAATGGAAATCGACTCTCCAAGAATTGCTTGAGCGATTAGATAGAGAGATGGCTGGACTGAAAGAAGAGAAGGCGTCTACTGAGAGAGAATTGGAACAACTCAATCTGCCTCTACTGGTCTGCTCTGAGTGCCTCTCCAACAGAGATGGGAGACGAAGCTCTGAGCTGACTTATGATCTTGCTGACACCGAGCTGAAAAAGGTATGAAAGTACTTCGGAACTATTCATTTTAACAGTGACAGTATTATTTTAAGACTCGTCCAACTTCTACACGTTCACGAAGGTGTGAGCATAAAACTAAAATAGCCAATAAAATGAATTAGAAGTTCGCTGAAGATAAGACTATTTGTGTGTTCATAAACTCTCTATTAAACTGTCAAACACACTATCCACAACTAGATACTTCGTAGAACAGGGGATTATGAAACGTCTTCATAATAACTCTTTTAATTAACAACCTGCTGAAGTATCTGTGTTGCGGCCACCTCCTTGGCTGCGCAACACTGGCCACCAAGAAAACTGCGTTCTTGTCTCGTGAGACATCTTTATAATTTTATTTAATTAACAGAGAGCGTGGTGAAGTAATCTAAAATAACACGGCGGCCTCCTTGGTGGCGCGACACTGGCCACCAAGAAAACTGTATTCTTTTCTCGACGGCTAATATCGTTGTTCTTTTGTTTTTTTTTTCTCGACCCTCGATTTTCCACGTATAGCCTGACCAGGAACATAAAAAGTAAAAACCCTCGCCATGTTGCGGAAATCTAATGGTACTAATTTCTTTTAATGGCAACAATAACTAAAAACTTCATTGACATGTCACCTTGCATGTCAGTCTATTGCTGTCAAAGTGTAAACAAACTTTATTTTAAATGTGCGCAATTGATTTTGTGAATGAAATTGCTAAAATCTTTTTATAGTCGTGAAAAAAAAGTGGTTCACAATGTGTTAAAGTATTTGTCGAAGAGAAATACCAAGGGTTCGGACAATATTTTCATTGAATAATGTCTCCAACAAAGGTTGTCAAATTGACTGACATGTTTATCGTATAGTACAGTCCACTATGAAAATTAGCTGTGGTTTGTTTCAACTACCTATTTTTTTTTAGTAAATCATATTTTGAAGTTATAATAGCGTAGTTATGTTTGACTAACAATAAATGAAAGCAAAAGACTGGCAAAGTAGATTAGGTACAAGTGTGCGTTACGATAATTGGAATTACAAAACTTGTACTCAAAATCGTGATAACGTGTAAAACAATATCGATTTTCTATATTATTAACTACTGTTCCTCTTCGTTTCCTAATTTGTTAAGAATGTATCGTATAATATTTTGCCATAGTTTTTTTATAGGCTTGAAATTTATTGAAATCCAATTTAGTAACCCTGTGGTACAAATTATCGAACCGGTTGGTTAAATTGGACCGAAGCTCTAAACTCGTTCTTTGTTGATTTGTGCTAAATATACAACAATCATGTAAATTAATACTTATGAAATAGTAAGTTGAATAATGTATCTTTTATTATATACCATGGACATTAGCAAAAACAAAAGAAAACTATGTGTAAAATAGGATTGAAAAAAACTGGTCCAAATTAGCGGACTCTCCCTTAATATGTTTTCGTTAATTTATGAAAATAGTAAATTAGCCCGTACTCCTGAATCCTGATACATAAAGTTAGCCTATTAATTTAACACAGGTACGACTGTACTCAGTGTTGCACTATCAAATGCAATTGATGCGCCTCTATGCCAGGGTTTTTATGTTCCTGGTCAGGCTATAAGATGCATTTTCACGACTTGAATTTGTAAATAATAGTACTTATTCATATTTTTATCCGACCATAGGTTTATTTTTTTACGAATCTTACGTACGTACAACATTTAGGCTTCACTAACCCCATACAATTTGTGTTACAAACATTTTTCAGGAACTCTGCGTCACCGAAAGCAACAAGAAGATGCTGATTGACCGATGCCAGTCTGCTTGGGAGAAGGTCAACAAGCTGGAAGTGGTCAAGTTTAAACTCCAACTGGACCTGAACGACAAGAACGAAGCACTACAGATAGACAAAGACATGTTGAGCTTGGACAAGGACTGTGCTAATATCACTTACAAGACTGATTCGTTGAAGACACCTAAAAGGTATCATCTTATTCTTTTCGTGTTGACAACAAACCTACACAGTGTCAGCCCAAAACTCCGCCACAAGAGTGGCGTTGTCAGCAGCACTCATCAAATCCTCCTGAGTGCAGTTGCTTGGGCACTCAGGGCACGACATCAGGTGCTTCATCGACTGGGGAACAAAACCTATAAATATAGCTAAAAGGTATAATGTTTTTTAATTAAACTCTCAAGAACGGTTATTTGCGAGTAGTCATACATAACACCTAATTTCACTGTGACACACACAGTTTAAAGGCAGTCACTATTCTGCAAAATAAACCTACTAACAGAATTAAATTCATCTTGGGTAATTTTTTTCAGCATAACTTTGTACAGTAAAAATTACGCAATGACGAATTACTTTTTTTACCGTTCAAAGTTGCCCTGATATTCAAAGTTGCCCAACTTAATAAAAGATTTAAACATTAGAATAATTATGCAGCTGTGACTCTCTACGTTCAAAGTTTAGCTAATAGCATAGTAATCCTCCCTAAAAGGTCGAAAATCATCTTTCATCACACCAAAGTTAAAGTTCCCTAAACTCTAGTAACAAATTACCTTTTGTCGCAAGTTTCGCGCTCGTCTTGGTTAACGCAATCAAAAACGCATCTGTTGCACCTGCTGCCATAATTTAAGTTGTGATCGCATTATGTAAAATGAAATTACATAAAACGGGGCATTCTCATCATAGCTTCCCATAATTCAAATATGGATAGGCCTATAATATTTGTTTTTAAAATTGCCAATGGAGAAAAATTTTTGGAGTTATTAAAATATCTTGTAGGATTTCAGATTGCTAATCTATAAGTTTTGAAAAGTTTTGATCAATCTAGCTATGCTGTTTTTAACAAACCTAACTTTCAGGTGACTTTCTGAAAACTACAGCGATGAAGTCTAACTAAGGGTCGATAACTTCTAAAAAACTAACTTCTCATTTACTAAACTCAAACAGCACAAGTTGATTTATTAGACAACATGCTCCAACTATCTCACAAAATAACTACGTCATCTCAAAGCTGAGTAGTACCTATTGTGGATTTGTGGCTTAATAACTATTTAATACTTAGTACTTACCATCCGGTCCATGGCGTCTTTAAGGACTGACATAACATGCGTAATTACTTGCCTTGATTTAGTATTTATTCTCCTCTTTGTGAAATTATTGCGCTTGCACACTTTGTGGTCTGCAGTCGAGGCTGCCAAATGTAATTTGACGAACATGCTATCAATTTCTTGATGATTTCAGGATGATCACCTACGAGCAATGGCTGGAAAAATGCGAAGCGACAAAGGATATGGCAATAAAAGAGCTTCAAGATACGCTGCGTCTACGCGAGTCCCTGTTCGTAGCTAGAGGGCGCGCTCGTAACGCTCTGCGCGCGCAAACTGACGTCACCAACTACATGCTGCGCCGGCGCATATACGACACGCAACGGGCTAGGAATGAACTGCAATGGCAGAAGATGAAGGTAACGTTATGGTTTTATCTTTTTTTAAATTCTTACTGAATTTAATTTTCGTGATCTTTTTCAAAAGCCCACATGCCAGCAATCTTGCAGCTAAGATCACAATACAACAACATTGTTTCTTTTTGGTAATGGATAAAGTTTTTCTAGTAACATTTTGGATAAGCATTAATCTACTTATACATAATACTACTGTGCAGATTGAAAACACTCGATAAACACGTTGTAGACGTTTATAACGACTTGTATTTTTTTTATTCACTCTAGTATACAAACTATGAATACCTAGGTATTTGCCTCAAAAAGGCTGATACAAAAGTTAAGTTCTCAGTGTTAAAATGTAAACTAAATTTGAGCGTCCCTTCAGATGGAAGAAAACATGGACAAGCTCAACTCAGAACTGAAAACAATCGGCGAGCAGTTCGCCGACAAGGTGAATGCTCTGAAAGTGGCCGAGACCCGCCTGGAGACGCGAGGGTACAGGCCCGGCATCGAGCTGGCAGGAGATGAAGCAGACGTGGGACTGAAGGAAGAGGTCAGGAACTTGAGGGAAACCATCCGGCAGCTGCAAGAGAAGCTGGATTGCGCCAAGTAAGTTAATAATTTATACAAGCATACAAATAGTCGATGCAAAGACCTCTAACTCTTCCAAAAGCGACTGAGACTCGTCTGGAGACGCGAGGGTACAGGCCCTGCATCGAGCTGGCGGGAGATGAAGCAGACGTAGGACTGAAGGAAGAAGTCAGAAACTTGAGGGAAACCATCCGCCAGCTGCTAGAGAAGCTGGATTGCGCTAAGTAAGTTAATGATTTATACAAGCATACAAATAGTTGATGCAAAGAACTCTAGCTCTCCCAAAAGCGACTGAGAGTCATCTGGTGTGGTGACGCGAGAGTACAGGCCCGACATCGAGCTGGCGGGAGATGAAGCAGACGTAGGACTGAAGGAAGAGGTCAGGAACTTGAGGGAAACCATCCGGCAGCTGCAAGAGAAGCTGGATTGCGCTTGTAAGTTAATGATTTATACAAGCATACAAATAGTTGATGCAAAGACCTCTAACTCTTCTAAAAGCGACTGAGAGTCATCTGGTGTGGTGACGTGAGGATACAGGCCCGGCATCGAGCTGGCGGGAGATGAAGCAGATGTAGGACTGAAAGAAGAGGTCAGGAACTTGAGGGAAACCATCCGGCAGCTGCAAGAGAAGCTGGATTGCGCTAAGTAAGTTATTGATTGAGTTTGGACAAACAAATACTTAGATAGTTGACGTAGTTAAATCTCCCAAAAGCGACTGAGATTCGTCTGGAGACGCGAGGGTACAGGCCCGCATCGAGCTGGCTGGAGATGAAGCAGATATAGGACTGAAGGAAGAGGTCAGGAACTTGAAGGAAACCATCCGGCAGCTGCAAGAAAAGCTGGATTGCGCCAAGTAAGAATGGTTTAGTTTATACAAGTAAATAATTAGTTGACACAGATAACTCTCTTTGGGCGAGACAACATAGAAAATGTGTTTGTTTAATTTATCGTGAAAAGTATGCAAAATTCCATGAAAACGCCCCCATAAAAGCACCTGGACTTTGTGTGTATGCAAATCCTTTTAATCCTTAAAAAGTTATGATTTGGTTTTCAACTCGCGTAATTACTTATACCTGTTTTCGGCGGAGGTCGAAATCTCCGCGATGAAAGTAATCTTCATTTTGTATGCAAATTGTAAGGACTTTTCCACCGAAATTACCCTTTTGTGTCAACGGTAGTCTTAATCCGTAATAACCGAAATTTCTACGTTGTTCTCATTTTGTTATTAATTAACATAATTTAATTACTTGCCCTGAGGGTTACGTAGTGGTAACTAATTAAAATATTCCCCGAAAAGGCAACCTATTAAATTCATTTGTACCTGTCCTGTACAGTAATAAAAGTTAAGGAAAATTAATTTCCAGTCGTTTTACAATAAGCTACTTAATTAAGCGAAAAACGCGATGTTTTAATTCTTTACACATAAAATTTGACATAACTCATTTTAACAACGATTTATACAGCGTGTTTCATTGCAATTAATGTGAATTGGTAAACACAATTCATTATAGAGCAGCGGTTTAGGCGTAAACACGCTCATAACTAACCAACAGACAGTTTAGCATTTATAAATTAGTAAGTATAGATTTGTATTCGTAATATGTAATTGTAAACAAGACTCACCAGCTCAGCGCACCATGTTTCCGCTATACCTAGTTGTCCACACGACAACTCGCTTGACACTCGATCGCGCTCAAATTCAGTGCTTCAATGTTTTTGTATCACTTCACTGCACTTTAGAACTTAAAATTACACCAGATTTGTACACTGAAGTCCTTATCAATAAATTAAAACCATTAAAAAAGGTCAACCATGCTTTCCGTTCACCTACTTACCCTCCACGGAATCGATTTTGTTGGTCTTTTGAAATCACAAATAAACGCTAAACTTTTTTTCAGGGCTACCTACAACGCGTTAGAGGCGGCGTCCATCAAGATCGCCATCGACCTGAACGACAAGGAACAGTCGTTAGAGGTGGACACGCGAGCGTTGGAGATGAGGGCAGCCCTGGAGCCGAAGAGACCACAAGGAACTGATAAGAACCTGATCCTGGCTTCCATGTATGATGAGTTGCCGAATGTTGAAAATTAGGATTGACGTTCTATTATTTTCAATCAAGTGTCAATCGTTCATTTGTTTTGTTTAAATGAGTTCATTTGACGGCAACATTTCGTGTGTTTATTCTTTTTTCTTTTTTCTAAATCGTTGTGTGTGCTAGTGTTTTTGTAATGGTTATAAAAATATTTTTTGATGTGATTTTGTAAATGGTGTGTTAAATCATTTTTTAATAAATTGCTCATGAAGTAAATAAGCAGAGTTTTATTTGTTTATTATGCAATATAAGAGTTTTAAAAAATTGCACCTGGACAATACTGGACATATATCTAAGGCTGGGTTGCACCATCTTCTGTGACCTTAAACTTTGACAAACGTCAACAATCTGTCAAACTCCATACGAAAACACCGGTCATTCGTTAAAGTTACGGTCCCATTAGACAGAATAATAATAATAAAATTACGGTCAAACAAAGTTAGGTGGTGCAACTCAGCCTTAGACTGGGTTGCACCTAGTTGCACCATCTTACTTTAACTTTAACAAATGTCAAAAGTCTGTCAAACTCCATACAAAATCTAATACTCTATACTCAATACAGTATACTGGGTTTATACACCGGTCACGGTTAAAATAAGGTGGTGCAACTCAGCCTTAAATCATTATTAAATCTGACATTCGGTCACGTCACGCATCGGTCGTTCACAAACTTGTTTGATGACGTTAACTTTTTATTTAGGTAGGAAATCAAAGGCTTGATTGAGTTGAATAGTGTTCTAAGGCTGAGTTGCACCATCTTACTTTAACTTTGACAAACGTCAAAAATCTGTCAAACTCCATACAAAAAACACCGGTTATAGATGACCCACGCTGAACTGTCCCACCAAACTCAATGACAGGGGGGCGCTACCATCGTTCAACTATATGGTTTCCAACATGGCAAAAATCTGAACCAGCGATCCGGTATTGACGGTGGCGCCCCACTGTCAATGTCATCGACAGGACAGTCCAGTATTTTGGAACTATAGCGTAAAAGTTACGGTCAAAGTTTGGTGGTGCAACTCAGCCTAAGTATTTTTTTCAGAATAAAAGTTCACGTAAGATATGCCACATTGGTTACACATATTTGTACCAAATTAAGAGAGAAGAGTCCATAAAGATAATGGAATCTCCCGCTGCTTACCATGGTCCAGTGAGGATCCTAATGGATTAGCAGTATAAAAAGCCTCCAGTATCCTTCCATCTTCACACTCAGCCTTCCATCGCAGTCCAGCAACAACTTCAAGTCTATAAGTAAGTCTTTTCCTGAAACCCTTTATCTTTTTTATTTGGTCGCTTTTTTGTACCTGCATTGTTATTAAGTGTAAGACAAACTATCTCTACAAATTCAGCCGCTAAAATTTTACTTTCGAGCTACGACAATAATGCCATATATTATTATGGCATTAATGTCGTTGCGTCTGTGGCATAGTTGACTGCTGGCGAATATGATGAATGACGTATGTGTATCGTATATGAATAAAATAATAAATAAAAAAGTTCTAAGGTTCAAAAGGGAAAATTTTCAGCAATTGGAATTCTATTTTAAGACATAAAACCACCCAACAACAGCATTCATATTTCCATTTCGTCCGATAGTACAAAAATAAACGATCGTTCGCTCCGCCATTCAATTAAAAACTTAATGGAATGTAAATACACGCGTGCATGTCAACTTAACCACAACATTTCCGGTAATTTTAGGGCGTTGACACCCGAAAAAACGTAATACACATCGAGCCGAACAAGAAACGAATTATCTGTTCACAGAACTAGGAGACAAAAATAAAACCTGTCTCGAAATGACCACTTTACATACGTACCAAACTGGATAGTTTTTTGTGCGTCTGATTTCATACGCGGAACTGACTCCACAAGAGATGTCTGCTTATCAATCATGCCACTGTATCCGGATTATTTGTAAATAATTAGGAAGTCTTATTTATCGAGATTTGAACCGATCGTGTGATAACGTAATCCGCTTCCTAAATAAAAAACATTTGCCGGTTCGAGAAAGAATACATTGCGCAGTTACTGTCATGACTGCTTCGGATGTCGTGTCGCACTGTCGATGGTTCTTTCCCGTTACAAACAGTTGATATGAATTACTTAGCACACGACTCGCGCCTAGAGGTTATTTACATTTGACTTTTGTCCAGCGGCGCGGAAGTAAAACGCTTTTGTCCTAAATGTGGGAGATTCTGCAACCGTTTCCTAATTGGAAATATGAAACATTCCAATATTACCGGCGTTACATTCATCTTGGCTCGTGGAGCGTGAGAGTCGTATTTTGAAAGAGCAATTTTGGATAGCGCGGTTTTTCCATGGGAATATTTTCCCTTGCGGCCGTCATAATATTTACATTCCGGTGAAACTCGCGTGCGGTTAATATTCGCCGGTAAATCTTTATTGAATTGCCCAAAGAGTATCATCCACACATGCGACCGCCCCGGGCTAGCACTGAAGGCTACCCACTTCACACGGATATGAAAGAATTGTATTGATACGACTATTATTTCCTTTTATGTGACAGCGTGTGCAATTAAGCGTATTAATTTTTGTACTTTCTACAATACATGACCATAAACGTAAATAAAGGTTTTTATAGCAATGAGTTCGATTGATGACTGATTGACTGTAACTGAAGTGGGAAATGATTGCAAAAATCTGAGTGCACGAGGTAAACCCAGTTACACAATATTACACAATTAGATAGGAGTTGTACTCGTAACAGTTATAGTCTTTTTCACGTAAGATGATCCTTATGACACTTCAAGGTTATCCATTTTACGCATACTACATATGCAGAATATTTTTGAAAAAATATTTGTATTTTATTAGCAATATAATAAAAATAAATTAACTACTTGTCTTGAAATATATAGTAAAATCTGAGTCTATTGATTATATTTTAATTAAATACGATGTAAAAATATTTTTTATTTAATTTACGCAATGTGTGAAACGGAATAGATTTAGTGCTGGGGTATTTCTTGTATAATAAAATCGATTATTTCCGCGGATTATAAATCGATTGCAGTGAATACTTATTTATTAAAAACATCACAAAAATCAACTATATTTTTCGAATATTGACTTTAATAAACGCATTGAAAATAAATTAATAGTTTTTAATTTAAAGAAACAGAGCCAGTACTTTTTAGGAATCGTTTTTTTGAACACGAACCATGAAATTTGAATATTATCAATAAAAAATTGTTACAATAATATTTGTAATTAAAAAAAAAACATGTTTTTTGTTAAATAACACCTATACAAAATATTTCTCTAAAAGTAGGTTTTACTAACTCTTCAAAAAAAATCGATAGATAAATCGCTATGGTTTAGTTATGTGACATCTCTAAATCTTTCAAACTCGAAACGTCATACGGATCATCTTAGGTGAAAAAGACTATAAGTCCTTATGAGTCATCAAAGTCATTTCTTTACGTAACACGGACGCGAAAATGACGTTGTGAATGCTTAAAACTTTTTATAGCCTTGAACTGCAGTCCTACATTCCAAGATGAGCAAACCTTGACTGTGTTTGGTATTTCACTTTGGTCTTGACATAATTTTTATTCCTATTCAAACGTTATGTGATACAAAAGATGCGAGATATTGCTTTGAAGTACTATGAGCTTTTTGTTTAGAAACTTAGATTACGCAAAGTTAAGATAAGTACGTCTGCATGTGAACCGCTGTCGCATACAATATTTAATAAAAGCTTTGATTTCTTATTATTTCGCAAAAAAACATGATAATCATCATCATCACCACGACGAATCTTTTAAAGACTTGCTATAATAATAAAAAAAAATATCTTAATTATATTTTGAGATGTTTTTTTCTTTCTAAATCTTCCAAGCACAAACTAAAATATTTTGTAACTAAATTTAAAACCCGCTATTAACTCATCTCTACATTCCCTCCAAAGAATTTTTAGTAGAGAGAGCTGTAAGGGTATTACAGTTTTCCTATCATAACTTTCTTAGTGTAGTTCACGTTAAATAATTAAACCATTGGTGATCCAAATCCCAACTAATATTATAAATGCGAAAGTAACTCTGTCTGTCTGTTACGCTTTCCCGCTTAAACCTCGCAACCGATTTTGATGAAATTTGGCATAGAGATAGTTTGAGTCCCGGGAAAGAACATATGATAGTTTTTATCCCGGTTTTTGAAACAGGGACGCGCGCGATAAAGTTTTTCTGTGACAGACAAAATTCCACGCGGGCGAAGCCGCGGGCGGAAAGCTAGTACATCTATATTTATTCCAAAAATGTTCAACCCCATCCACGCTAATGTAGCCGCTGATTCTTGAACTTCCTACTTAGAACTTTCGTCTTTCGCAAAGGTACAGATCCGTTTCTTAGGGTTTCCCTGCGCAGGCGCCCCACCGCTCGCATATAGTCACTACATATTTAAACAAGCCTCATTTGCCGCTGGTCGTGTAACAGAACCTACTTGGTATCGACTAGAAAATTCCAAAGTTCCAAATTTAAATTTTCAAGTTTTATGTTGTGCTTTTGTCAATTGTTTTTCTTGTCGTTGTTGGTTTCGCATGTGATTTGTGATAAGTGATAATGAATAAGTTAACGTAGTGATTTTGTTTTGTTTTTGTTTGGTAAGTTTTTGGTTTTCTTTTGTTTCAAATTTTCAATTTTATGTAGGTAGAATCGTTGTAGATTAATACGTTGTATACGAGGTGTGTTCAAAAAGTAAGGTGACTTTTCAAATTTCGCGGGCAACGTACTTTCGATTATCGATTTTTTTATTTTGTCATGTCGGTACACTCTTCCCGAACATCTGTACCAAGTTTCAAGTGTATAGCATTTTTTGTTTGGTTGTGAGAGGCGTAATGGTTATACGTGTTTTGCGTGCTCGGCGATTTTTTGCTATCGAAAAATATGGATCAAAGGATTTGCATCAAATTTTGCGTAAAAAAAATTAAATTTAGTGCTCCGAAACACTTGAAATGTTGACAGTGGCATACGGTGAAACTGTTCTGAGTAAAAAAAAATGTTTCAAACTCTTCCAAGATGGCCGGGAAGATGCCAATGACGAGCCTCGCTCTGGACGCCCAAGCACGTCAACAACTGATGAAAACGATCAAGCAGTGAAGAAAATTGTTTTGGAAAATCGTCGAATCACTATCAGAGAAGTTGCTGAGGATATCGGCATATCGCTTGGCTCGTGCCGTGGATTTTTTTCTAACGTTTTGGAAAAACAATTCATGGCTTTTGCATCACGATAATGCCCCTGCTCATTCATCTTTGCTTGTGAGAGATTTTTTGGCTAAAAACAACACCACAATCATGCCTCAGCCACCATATTCACCGGATTTGGCCCCATGTGAATTTTTCTTGTTCCCAAAATTAAAGAGACCTATGAAAGGACGGAGATTTGCAACGATTGAGGAGATAAAGACTGCATCGCTGGAAGAGCTAAAGGCTATACCGAAAAGTGCTTATGAGAAGTGCTTTGAGGATTGGAAAAACCGTTTGCATAAGTGTATTGTATCTGAGGGGGATTACTTTGAAGGGGACAACATAAATATTGATAAATAAATAAATATTTTTTCTTAAAAATACAAAGTCACCTTACTTTTTGAACACACCTCGTAATTTGTAAAAAGTTTTTCATTCATCAAAGGATTGTAACTTTATATTATTGTAAATTATAGAGTATTCTTTTGTATTTTCTGTAATCATTTTTAATTCATTAATATTAAACGTCATAATTATAATAGAGAGAGTTGTATTGATTGTTGTTGTTTTAATCCGCGTGTAATAATCATGTGAAATCTGACTAGTATGACAAATCATCATTCAACTTTTTAAATTTTCAGACAATCGACTAAAAATGACCACCAAATTCACCGCAGCCCTCGCCCTCTTCGCTGTTTTCGCTTTGGCGATCAACTTCGGCAACGTTGCGGCCAGCCCTGCGATCGGTATGACACGAAAAAGAGGTTCTATTCAGCGAAACGATTTCGAATCAGCTCTATCTGTCTCTCTTAGAGCTAGCACGCACTGGCGACTTGTCACGTAGACCGTGAATTAGAGAATTAAAGAGATGCGCGCACGATACGATGTGACTAAATATCCTCAAATACATGCAGTCTGGGCAAGCTATATTTTGGACGTATACAGGGTGTCCCAGAATGGGTGAATCAAACTGCTAGGGGAGGTAGCTCTACTAATGTACTATCCCTAAAAAATATGACAAAAAATAAAGCGCATAAGAACACAAAAAAAAATTGTTTTTGAAAAAGTGAAAATAAATCAGCTTTGCCTAAGTATCTGGCTATAATTGCTGCGCTTGAAGTTTATTTGTACTTTTTCCTTACTAATATTAATTTTACATGATAGCTACGTTTATCTGTAAACAAACTTTTGAAAATAATGACTAGATTTCGAGTTTAGAACACTTTATTTAAAAAAAAATCCGAACTCTAAAATTTTTTTCATATTTTTTAGGGATAGTACATTAGTAGAGCTACCTCCCCTAGCAGTTTGATTCAACCATTCTGGGACACCCTGTATAAGTTCCCTGAAAAGGGCCTACCTACATACTAATGAAGATCTATCAATCACTGTGAAAAAGTCACCAGTAAGCGCTTCTTAAAACCGCACCTACGCGTAACTACTTATTCTGAGGCAAGACTGGATAGGACAAAAAATGAACTGTCTCAGTTATGTCGATTCACTTTTCAACCAAACATTGGTCTATTGCACATCACTACGGGTACAATTTGGTGTCAATGTTTGGATACCTTGTTTGAACATAGCTGTGTTCACAGTTGCTGAAATAAGAAGCCATTGCAAAATAGCTAAATAAACCGCCCTTTTAGGTTTTACCTACTTATTGGATGCTAAGAAATGAGAGAGATAGAAAGAACTGATAAATCGAAATCGTTTTGATTTAACCAAAAAATACAGACCCGAGGTTGCACCATTTTACTTTATACAATGACAAACGTCAAGTCTGTCAAACTCCATATAAAAACACCGGTTATAGTTAAACTTACGGTAAAAGTTAAGGTGGTGCAACCGAGGCAGAGTCTATTGACTAACAATTCAATCAGGAAAACCTTTTATTGTACTTAAGTATAAATACATAGGCTTATACGTAATTTTTCCTCTTAGTTACGTCACTGCTACTCTACTTGTTTTAATAGGATGTTATGTTTCAATGTATCATAGTTTATGCTCTACATCTACGAGTAATATTAGGTATATGAAGAGATTGGAAGTCTGAAAGTTTGTATTTCTAATATTCTTTCGCCAATAGAGAGCTACATTGTTCCTCAGTGACACAAGCGAAGTCGCGGGCAAAAGAAATTTGGAAACAAAAGTCATCTTTTTTAAGAATCACCTTTATCTTTGAAATAAAGGAGTGCATGCACTGAAAGAATATCAAACGACACCTGTAGAATGTCCTCTGCGGACAAAAAGTAGTGTAGGCTCTATTTGAGAATAGTTTCTTTGACTCTTTTCTTTGTAGGCAGGCAAAGGCATTATGCACTTTGAAAAAAAGGTTATACTTGTCCAACAAGAATGTGCCAGCTCGGAGGAAATAAATTAATATTGAAGTTGATTTGTTATAGCAATACCCTGAAATTATAAAAGCTCTCTATAGAAGCTCTTAATTTCATAGTCTTGGCTCATCCATAATGCATGGGATGGAACATACACTTAGGCTGGGTTGCACCATCTTACTTTAACTTTGACAATCGGCAAAAATCTGTCAAACTGCATACAAAATGCAGCGGTTATCGTCATAGTTACCGTTAAAGTTAGGTGGTGCAACTCAGCCTTAGTTTTAAGTTTCAGACTTGCAACTAATGTTGTATGGCCGTTTGGTGTAGTGGTTCGAAACGGACTACTATTTCAGAGGTAGCGGGTTCGATTCCCGCACAGTACAAACATTTGTGTGCATGAACATATTTGTTTGTATTGGACTGGGTGTTTTCTATGTATAATAAGTATGTATTTACAAAAAAAAACTATTTAAGTATGTTTATATCCGTTGTCGTCTAGTACCCATAGTACAAGCTTTGCTTAGTTTGGGACTAGAAGCGCAGTGTAAAATGTCTAAGGATATTTATTTAAAAAAAAAATATTTATGTATGAAACAAATTTAGTAGAACTAATGGAAATTTCTATGGGCCGTACCGATACCCATACCCTCGTCATTTACTTTTGTTTTCGAAGCCAAGTTCGATACGCTAACATAAGGCTAAAGTCACACTTGAGATTTCGAAGCAGCGTAATAATAACCGAGTGAAGGATCATTTGATCTCAGTGAGTAGTCATGTAGATGTTCTGTGATTTTTCCTTGTGGCTATGGCTTGCAGATTTTATATGCTAGAATTATCTGAATTTTGACCGTTGCAATAATTCTCGTCTTTTTCTCCAAATTACCAATAATGGTTAGTTAATCCCGCGTTATTTTATAAAAAGTAGGAGGTAGACCAACATATAGAAGAAAAGCAAATCTAATGGATGAAATACAGCAGGCGTCGGGTAAAGACAACCGAGGTGACAACTGAGAATTTTCTTGGCAGTTGTCACACAGTGCTAGGGGGACAGCTGGAAATAATCGAGGCAATCGTAGTTGACACGATATCATCTACTCCCGTCTCCCAGCATCCATGTAGCCCTTAGGCCCTTTTCACAAATGTCCCGGTTGCCGACTAACCGGTGCCGGATACCCGGTGGTGAAGTGTATGGGCATGGTACGTAGCTTTCACATGTACCGGCGTAATTAATCCGGCATGCCCATACACTTCACCACCGGGTACCCGGCGCCGGTTAGCCGGCAACCGGGACATGTGAAAAGGGCCTTACGGATTGAAGACGCGAGGCAATGACCCCAATCTGCAATTTGGCCGTTTACTTTCGCCTGGCTTGCGCAATTTCGCCTTAGCCGCTTACACCTGACCTCATGATGACAGTGTACTTGAACGCGCTATTGTGATAGTTCACACACGCTACAGTGGAGGTAGAATGCAGTGGGATTACTCCGCAATGCTCAGTACTTGTACATTTTTTTTAAAAGTACACCGGGTGAAAAAGCTAAAAGCTCGCGCACACTGTCCTTTTGATTGGTCGGCCTTTTAATAATTCTTAATATGTAGGCTAACCTTTAAAGAAAATAGTCTTTATTTTTTTAAATAGAATTCGTTAATTTAATTATGCAAAATTCCATAGTCAACGGAAATTAATTGTACAACTTTTGTACAGTCTACAGCATATTTTAAATAAACAACAAAATGACAAATAAATCCAGTGGATTCTGAACTTTATGGATTTTACACAACTTCAAAATCAATTCTGAATATTATGTGGTAGATTGATGTATTTACTATGCTATATTATGTATGTACTTCCATCATCGGGGAACCAGACGCAGGTTAGCGTATCATCCCTATATTGTTAACATTCCACGTTTCGATGACTCTTTTATAATGCGAACAGCTAGGGACTGGAATTCGCTGCCTGCTGCTGTCTTTCCCGAAGACTATCCGGGTCTTTTTTAAGGCGAGAGGCACTTACAGGGCAGATAATTATGTATCATCCTAGACTGTATGCAATTGTGGTCAAATACCTGCCTTGTTATGCATTAAAAAATATTTACTACAGTGCCTACATTGTACTAAATAAAGGACGTTAGTAATCGGATCTACTGATCCACTTCAATTGTGAACACGTGCTCTGTGAATATACTATTGGAACTCGTCAATATTAGATCCGTCGCAAACTTTACTCGTAAATAATACAAACTTCTTCTTTTTTCGATTTTCGTAAAACTAACCTGAATAACGTAGTAGGCTTTATTGTATCCTTGTTTTTGTGGAAACGAAACTTTTCAAGAATATTTGATATGCTTCTTCGCTTTCTAGGCCATTATTATTTTGGTATTCTTTCATATTACATTTAAAGGGAACTTTGTGTTGACCTAATTCACGTTCAAATAACAAAATTATCTCTATAGATGAATCACGGATTGAATAAGGGTCTTGATATAGATTCAATACAAAGAGGCCCGTAAGCCTGTCTGGTATCATATTGTGTTGGATATAGTACACCTAACGGACTCTAGCTGTGCCAGTAGGTACTATTCAGATGCTATGCATTAATTTTAGTATTTGAAACAGTTTCAAAATCATCTGCAGTGAAGAAAAGAATAGGTTCATATAAATGGAAAAAATCCAACTATCCCTAAAAGTGCGGATCAGTTAAGAGATAGGTAGGTACATGGGTCCTTCTGTTCCATAATATCCCAACTATTCCCAATCGGTAGTGATTGTAGTGTATAATAGAAAAAATCTTCACCTTCACAGTGGAGATTTCAGTAGGGATATATGGGATAGGGGTCCTTTGCATTCCTTTCTCGCTTTTGACCGTCTCGAAAATCGACACTGGTTCGTGGTGGATAGTAGGATGTAATGTTTGATACACACACATTGGTTATATTATTAAAATTTCTTAGCGATTAGAGTCGCTTCTCAAACTAAATTATAAATAACTTGAAAAAATCTAACTGCCTAAGGCGGGAATCGAACCCACGCGGTCGCAACAGCGTATTACACTTGAAAACTTCGATTGATTTATCCAGTGTCTGAGTAGGTAGCTCAGATGGAAGAGCATACGCCCGGCAAGCTAAAAAGTCGTGCGTTCGATTCCCGCCCTGGGCAGTTCGATTTTTTCAAGTTATTTATAACACACACATTGATTATTGGCTCTAAGACTACGGCATTATACGAGACTCCTTTAGCCCACTACATACAGTGCTGCTATAATCCTCTTTCGTTCGTTCGTTCGTTTTAGCCGAAAGACGTCCACTGCTGGACAAAGGCCACCCCCAAGGATTTCCACAAAGACCGGTCCTGTGCCGCTCGCATCTAGGCACCTCCCGCGACCTTCACCAGATCGTCGGTCCACCTAGTGGCAGGCCTGCCCACAGTGCCCACGCTACGTCTTCCGGCTCGTGGTCGCTACTCAAGAACTTTTCTGCCCCATAACATAATCCTCTATTCACACTTTTTTTCTTTACAGCAACCGGCTACGACGCAATGGAGATCTGCATCGAAAACTGCGCGCAATGCAAAAAGATGCTTGGCGCCTGGTTCGAGGGTCCATTATGCGCTGAATCCTGCATCAAGTTCAAGGGCAAACTGATCCCCGAGTGTGAAGACTTCGCTTCCATCTCCCCGTTCCTTAATAAGCTTTAAGTTAGCCCGATTTTACTTCGAATTTAGGCAAAAGTCCCATATGTCCATGTCGTTAAAGTCCATATTTCAAATAATGGTGCTAGTGAACGATTCTGTAGTCTGGGATTACATTAGTAGCCTACCTACATACATAATAGTAGCACAAGAAGATTAGTTTTTTTCATATTGAATAAGTTCTTGCCAAGCATTTGCTATAACAGTGATATTCCTGCAAGTTTTACAAATGGCTAAAGTATGATTGATTTCATACCCGCTAAAGCTAAAGTCGTATACGGAAATAAAAATCTGCATTAGTGTGAATTGTAGTAATATAAGAATAGAACTACAGAGAGAAACTAAATGTTATTTTGTAAATCACTAGCTACCGCTCGCGACTTCATACGCGTGGCCCATTTGACCCCCTTTAGTGGTAGAGTTTCGTAAAATCTGTTCTTAGTCTACATATAGATTTTAGGACTAAACCAAGCTCTTGCCTTTATTCGAAGTTTTTCTTAGTATAATTTCAACGAAGTCATGCCAAAGTCTATCGATACTCTTAGTGTAAGTGAAATGTGAATGAGTTTGTATGTACTTAATGCATTTACAGGGATTAATGTAAGTGATAATGAAATATAACAATGAGATTGCAAAATTACTGTCCTTTTATTCATTACATAATTGCCTTAATAAGTATTAAAAAAACTAAATATTTATAATTAATCAAAGTTTCTGGATAAGAATTTATTATTATTACTTTGAGGTCCACATACATTTTCAAATCCAAAAATAGCATAATGATTAATTTTCCTTTCAAAATAGTGGACCTATCGCATACATACATTTATATGCCTACCTACTGTATTATAATTTATTTATTGTGTAAATATTTTTATGCCTGTAGTCCAATACAGCAGTTACTTCGGAGTGAATCCTCCAAAATGTACAAAACTCAAAAAAAAACTTGTCAGTACATATTGCACTTTCACATAACCGTTTCTGATAAAATACAAAAATGTACCTTAACGTCTTAAGAATATCCAGCAAACTTCATTACTATGTCCACCAACATCAACACTAGTAATCATTATTACTAGCATTGTAGAACGACAATCAGTTCACTGGCAGTACTGGCACATCCAAAGGTTGACTTGGAGGCAATGGGATTTGGTCTTGTGGCATTTCTTGAGGCTCTACTGGTGGGGCTGAAATGATAAAGGAATAATTAGTTAGTTGAAAAGATAACTTATATTCTAATAATGCTTGATTCCAATGAGGGTTTTCGCGTATGAAAAATCCGCCAGATGGCAATACGTAGACGCGAGGTCCAAAAGCTGCATGATTGGTTATTTTTGACATGACATTGACAGATATGTCAAAATCCACCAATCACGCAGCAGTCAGACCCCACATCCACGTCCCGCCATCTAGCGGATCTTTCATACGCAAACACCCTCATTTCTATTCCAATGAAGGATCCAACAACAAAAATGTGTGCCTACTTAGTTTAGTTGGATTTATAGGTTGGTATACTCGTAATACAAATACAAATCTATTCAGTAGGTACCTACTTAGGCCCTTTTTGAAGGGGGCAGATGAAATGAAATTACTACCGGGGTGGTAAACACCACCTATTAGTGCCAATCACCACCCCGGTGGCAAGCCCGAAGGGGGTAGATGTGAATAAAGTTGAGTATCATAAACAGGTAGTATCACCACAGAATAATAATAAGTACTACGTACAGAAGTTTTACTTCGCGAAGGTATTTAAAAAAATGTATGCTCAATGTCATTAACAATATAGTGTAATTTAGCTTGTCTCAAGAGTCAAGCAAGTTTGTCAGAAGTTTTGCACCATTTTGTTGACAAACGTCAGTGATCGGCACTGCGCCGAAGCTATAGGGCTGACTTCGGTAAAATGATGTGACGTGAGGTGCCAAACTGCGTAAAATGGCGGAGGAAATACATGATTTAGCATGAATTATCATGAATAATATTAACTACTTATTTACCTCTCAGTGTCTTGAGGCAACTTAAAAAAGTACATTCTGTGTTTTTATTATTATTTAGGCAGTTAAATACTGCACAGTATTTAGTACACCATTTTCTTTATTTTTTTCCATCATACACAAGAATACGCGTGCGTGAGTCAATGTTCGCTCGTATGTAAGGCCTTGTCGAATAGTACTCTTGTAGGGGGCAATCGTGCGTGTTTTGTTTTCGATGTAAACTCGCGGAGATGAACAGGCCTGGTATCACCCTTTATTCCCGTAACTCCCTTCAAAGCATAATCAGGGGTCTCAGAACTTAATTTTAATAAAACTCCTTCTGGTGCAGTCGGGTAATTACTGTAATTATTAGTACTTGTGTATGCAACGTCAGTACTATATGACAAAAATATGATCTCTCACCCTATCAGGTAATCAAGGAAGATCTGAGTATGAAGAGTAAAATTACACACTCAGGGCTGAATTTTCAATCATCACATAATTCAAATTCAAATTATATATTTTGCGAAAATGGGTTTACATCAGTAGGTGTTACAATTAATATCTTTTATCTGAAAAATAAACTTGTCATTTTAACATATTTCCCATACTCAAACAGTCAACGTGCCAAACTTATTCTTCAGAATAGTTAACCAACGATTGAAAAATTAGCCCTTAGAAAAACCTTTTCTTACCTGGTTGTTCCCCTGGGTTCAACAGTGCTGATTCTGCCGTTTGGTCCTGTTCAGTGTTAGACACATCCATTGGCTCCATCGGTGTCTGTTGTGGTTCTGGCGCCGACTCTGGCTCTGGTTCTGGCTCAGGCTCAGGTTCTGGCGGTAGCTGTGAATAATATTTTCTTGTTTATACAATCTGGATATACCAATTCACTACAGCTGTTTCATTCTGAGTTTGTTAACTCATATTATCATCTCAATAGTGAGATTAAAAGCACAATGTGGAATTTCAAAAATTGTGTGTAAGTTCATCATGTAAGAATAGGCAGTAATCTTGTCATGGTCCATAAATAACATTACTTGCATGAATGAAGTAATACTAACATCAGTTGAGAACCCTGTATTTCAGGAATAATAGAAAGTGGAAAAAGGAGATTTCCATCATTCTGTGATGTTTGAATTCTGTGAATACTGTGGCAGTTTTGTACAATACAAGGCATCACTGAGCTCGTATTATTTGCACGCCGCGTCTCTGAATACAGCCTTTGTATAGGAAACAGTAGATAATAATATAAATTTCAAACCTCTGGAGCTATCCTTGGTGTCTTCCCAATCTTGTGTCTCACACTGAAGGGCACACATGATTCATAGTAGTCAATCACAAATTCAGGATGGTGCAGATTCAAGTCCTTTCCGGGCACCACATCCAGGTCTGGGCAGCCTTGCCTGTAACATTAATAAAATAAAACAAATATAGTTTACAGCTAAAAAAATATACAAGTTCAATCTATAATACAGGGTGTCCCAAAAACAATGGATAACCCTGTAACCATCGATAGGCCTCGCCATGGTCTCCCTAACGTCCAATTTTGACCCCAGTAAAAATATCACCGTTTTCAAGATTTTTAAGTTTTTGTGCATTTTTAGAAAATTGCCACCTGCGATTACTCTTTCTCATGCCATTTCTACAAATGAGGATACTTTTCAATCTAGTTTTTATCCTTATCACAAGAGATAGTTGGGCTATCGAAAAAAAAGATCAAAGTTCAACAAACTAGTTTGAAAGTATGAAAATTTTAAGAAATTGCAGAAGAGAAGGAAAAATTAATTCATTGTCTTGCACTTTTGATCAGCCATCGTGTAAAAAAAATGTAGGAAGACCATCGTGCCCATTACCTTAAAAACTTCCTTGGTTAATTGAGATTCTAAAAAGGTATCACAAGCCTATGTATTCTGTATTATTTTTATCTTATGGCTACTTGAATAGCAACTAGTATGAAAACTGCAAAAATGAGTTTTTCTCGTAATAGTTAAACTAGGACTGCATAGTGGCATTAAATACAAATGGATAATTTTTAGCGTAGGAATTTTAATAAAGCAACATTTTATCATCATCATCATCATCATTTCAGCCATAGGACATCCACTGCTGAACATAGGCCTGTACCCCAATGATTTTCATAATGACCGCTTGGTAGCGGCCTGCATCCAGCACCTTGGTCCACTTTGTAGGTGGACGTCCTACGATGCGCTTTCCGTAAAACAAAAATTAAGTAATCACAAAAACGCAGAACGGACGGCCAATGGGGCAACAGGGTTCAAGTGGAGGTTACGTACCGGAAAGCGCATCGTAGGACGTCCACCTACAAAGTGGACCAAGGTGCTGGATGCAGGCCGCTACCAAGCGGTCATTATGAAAATCATTGGGGTACAGGCCTATGTTCAGCAGTGGATGTCCTATGGCTGAAATGATGATGATGATGATGATAAAATGTTGCTTTATTAAAATTCCTACGCTAAAAATTATCCATTTGTATTTAATGCCACTATGCAGTCCTAGTTTAACTATTACGAGAAAAACTCATTTTTGCAGTTTTCATACTAGTTGCTATTCAAGTAGCCATAAGATAAAAATAATACAGAATACATAGGCTTGTGATACCTTTTTAGAATCTCAATTAACCAAGGAAGTTTTTAAGGTAATGGGCACGATGGTCTTCCTACATTTTTTTTACACGATGGCTGATCAAAAGTGCAAGACAATGAATTAATTTTTCCTTCTCTTCTGCAATTTCTTAAAATTTTCATACTTTCAAACTAGTTTGTTGAACTTTGATCTTTTTTTTCGATAGCCCAACTATCTCTTGTGATAAGGATAAAAACTAGATTGAAAAGTATCCTCATTTGTAGAAATGGCATGAGAAAGAGTAATCGCAGGTGGCAATTTTCTAAAAATGCACAAAAACTTAAAAATCTTGAAAACGGTGATATTTTTACTGGGGTCAAAATTGGACGTTAGGGAGACCATGGCGAGGCCTATCGATGGTTACAGGGTTATCCATTGTTTTTGGGACACCCTGTATAAAAATGAATCGCAAAGTGTATTGGTAAGCGCACAATTCAACGATGCCTTGATCAATTTTACCAATTCTTTTTTATAAATGTTTGTTGAAGACCAAAGATGGTTTTTACAGCAAGAAAAATTGGAATAATTTCTGGGATAATCTTAAAAACAGCTCTTTTTTGACGCGGGAGGAGCCGCGGGCGGATAGCTAGTATTTAATAAGGCAGATTTGAGTAGATACAGACAAGGGCACATCAAGCTTGATATAGGAGCACCTATGTAGTTGTAATAAGTGCAATTTCGCAACAAACTGCACAGCAGTGTAAGTCTAGAGCAGTCATAACAATAAAACTGCTTTGTCTGGATTACTGTTGCTAAGAGTAATAATAATGAAACCAATATCTTACCATTTCACCAAAAAGAATAGACTGCTGTTATGCAGTTGTGCTGCTAAAATCTTCTCTGGTTGCAATCCTCTATCTACGCCTCTAGGTTTCTCAATTTCCTGAAAATTACGAAAAATATTAAATCAATACAAGAAACATAATTAATATTTATTAGTGATGAACATTCAAATCAATAATGAGGTAGACCAAGGCGACTCAACCCATGCCCACAGTAAATTTAGTATGTTTCATGAGCTTGGCATTTGGCAGACTGGCACCGACTCCGAGAATATCAATAATGGTCATTTAATTGTCCTAATTAAATAAACAACAGTTATTTTTCTATTTTTTAGAGTCAGTTTAATTGTTAGTCGGTTTTTAAACACAATTTTCAAACTGAGATTTCTAGCTTGAGAGTGATCATCTCATACTTGATTAGAAGATGAACACGCTCAAGCCAAAAGTCTCAAATTTAAGTTTCTAATCTTACCTCAACTCTTTTCTTCCTGTCTCTCCTCCCCCTCTTGCGAGAGGCAAGACTTTCATCAAACACTTCCGATGATGCAGTATCTTTATCTTTTTTTTGCTGAGCATCATAAGTATTTGCCAATTCTGCACCACCCAGATTCTCTTCAGGCTCCCAAGTGTTATCGTCACTGAAGAAAATATAGAAACATAATTGAGTGAAGTAGGTATGAAAACAGTAATAAAGACTGAGACAGACTATACGAATTTTTAATTTGATTAAGGACCTTTAGATAGGTAGTTGAGGCTGGAAAATGATGTATATTTTCAATCCCTAAAATAGCAGTAGAGTGGAACAGGAGTAATGCACAGAAAAAGCTGTAAATACAAGACAACATTTTGTCAATACCTGGAGCCTTCAAGGTCTGCAAGATCGAAACCGTTCTTCTTTCTTGGCATTTTAAATAATAGATTAATTTAATTTAGCTAATTATCAGCCAGTAGAAGTAAAAAACTAAAAACCAACAATAAAATAGCAAACAATTTCAATAACTCCACACGCAACAAAACAACAGCAGACGCGGATTTACCGGCTATTTTACCGATCGGACAACCGACATCTGTCAATGTCAGTAATTACTGACATTAATGTCGGTCTACAATATCGATGTTTTACAATGTTCAATTGAATGAAAAAAATGTTTATGGTTTCTTGTAGGCCAGTAGAATTAAACACAAAATAAATCATTTTGTGACGTTGAACCTTGGACCAGGCTAAGCAATGCAGTCATACAGGAGGGTATAAGGAAGAGGGGCAGCCATAGTAGATAAAACAGAGTCGTCCAGAAGAGTGCAAGTAAGAGGTGCAGCAATCGTAGTAAAGTATCGGCTGGGACAGGCGAATCCAACTCGCGAGCCTTGATAGGGTTACGCTGGTTGAGGCGGCCCTTTACAAGGCTTGGGAGCCTGCGGATGACGAGCTATTGGACGAAGAGAGGGTTATCTAATAGATAAAAGGAGAAACTGACTGACTGACTGACTGACATATCAACGCACAGCCTAAGCGGTTAAACGTAGGCACTTGAAATTTGGGAGGGACGTAGCTTAGGTACCTTAGAGGTGCACCTAGAAAGGAATTTCCGAAATTCCGGGAATGAGCGGGAAAATCCTTTTGTATGAAAAATCTAAACTGCTTAAGTTAGACGCTTGAAATTTGGCATGCAGATTGCAGGTACCTTAGTAAAGCTGAATTTTAATAAAATTAAATAGTCATTGATTGATTCTAATCGATTAAATCACCTAAGACAAATCAAATTCAGGACTATCACCTCACTAAAGACGTACAACTGACTGATGACAGTCGGTAAAATAATAAAAAAACACCACACACATGAAAGAAAACATAACCTAATTTGTGGGAAATTTTATCGCATTTACTTTATTTTGGACCTCTAAGGTATTTATTAAAGCTAATTTATTTATTATTCTTTGTTTCCACTTATTTTTAAATTGTTAAAGTGCCTAATCACAAGTTACAATCTCGTGCGATAATTATTATGAAATTAAAGTAAAGAATGTAATGTTTATTCTTATTTATTCACTTGGTTGTACGTTGTATATTATTCTATTAATTTCAGTGATAAAATATGGCGGAACCGGGATTATTCAAGAGTAGCACAGCGTTTTGTGCGAGGTGTGGGTCAATTTTGCCTCTCCTACAAAAGTTTGGTTCAGTCAAATGTTACTTCTGCAAGGCCGTTTATGAAGCTGGAAGTAAGTTAACTAAATCACTGTTTACCTATTTGAATTAAGAATGCTCAAATTTTTCCGATTTATTTTTTCTTTTTTACTTTCCTGGGAGCCAAAAAATAAATTAATAAATTCCTTGTTTTGAACGAAACATTCAGTACCTACTTATTATATTAACTACTAATACTGCTACTATTTGTCTACTACTTGAAGGGTATTAATACAATATCTTGTAATAGTAGGATTGTTGTTGTTCTGTGTTGTTTATTTATGTGTATATTCTTAATGTAGACTATTTAATTCTTCTTTTTATTCTTTATGATCTTTTAAAAATTACTTTTTCAATGATTACAGATTACAACAATATCAAATTTCAATACACAATCAACTTCAACACAGTGTCCACTGCAAATAATTTAAATATCATAAACATGGACGACCCAGAAGGGCCAGTTGTTGAGCGGAAGTGTCCGAAGTGTGGCAACGATCGCATGTCGTATGCAACGCTGCAGCTTCGGTCGGCTGATGAAGGACAAACTGTGTTTTATACATGTATATCTTGCAAGTGAGTAGAATTTTGTTTTCATATTAATATAATTAATTATAGTAACATTGTTTTGTGTATTCCATTGTGAGGGAATTGTCAGTACTCGCCACACTTGGCAGGCGGGTTGGCGGCTATTGTGGAAATCTTTAGGGGAGGTCTATGTTCAGCAGTGGACGTCCTATGGCTGAAATGATGATGATGATGAACATTGTTTACAGTTTAATTTACACCAGTGGAATTTGTAAATCAAGTGGATTTGAAATGATTTCTGTAATCTCAATATTAGGTCTGGTTTCCACCAAGGAAGAGAAATGTTTTGAACTACCAATCAGATTTCTTTCTGTCAATTTCATTCAATCTGAAATCTGTATGACGTCTGATTTTTTTTTTTTTTTTTATTGTTTTGTTTGAAACATTTCTGCCTTAGTATTATTCATATCTGTATAATAAACTCTATTCATCTCATTTTTATCGACTTAAAAATCCTTGTTTCTTGATGGAAACTACTTCTTGTAAAGGTTTCTTTTACTTCACTTTGATGCAATGTTTTTTATTAAAGTATAACTTTTTTTTACTTTAAATATCTTCATTCTTTTTCCAGGTATAAAGAAACAGAAAATTCCTGAAATTCCATCAACAACTTCAATCATAGGTTACTATTTTTTTATTGTACATACTTATTTGTAAACTTGTAAGAATAATAATGCATTTATAAGGTAAATTTAAAATTTCATTAATTAAACACTCCCAAATCAATAATTATGGCATGCATTTTTTAATAATAGTAGGTACCTAGTCATTCATAATTTTTCACAGTATTTTGTAGTTGTAGACTAGTTAGTCACTAAAAAGAGTAGTTTGTATGTAGTTTGTTTGTAGTATATTTTTTGTCTCATAATGAATCTGAACTGTGATTTTTATGATTCATCACCAGAATTGTATCAAGCACCATAATGCTTGACCACCAGATTCCCTGATTAAAAACCTTAGGCTTTAATATCATTCATAACGGTTTTTAAGTTGTTGGTTTATTATTTAATAGTGAGGCTATCCTCACTATGGGACTGGGACTATGGGATTGGGACTATTCCCAAGGTACAAAATATAGGTAGTACTAAGAGTAGTAGTGCAAATTAGCTCTATCCAGGTAGAGATTAGTGTTGCCGAACTATCGATAGTAAAACTATCGATAGTTTTTATTCGAAAAAGCCTTCTCCATCGATAGGCTTATCGATAGTATCGATACTGTCGATACTATCGATACTATCGATAGCTCAAAACGAGGCAATACTATTGAATATGTGCAATACTATCGATACTATCGATAGTATTGTTGCTCGTGAAGAATAAACTATCGATAGTATCGATACTATCGATAGTATTGTCGCTTTTAAATAAAAAACTATCAATACTATCGATAGTATCGATACTATCGATTGTTCTAGACTATCGATAGTCTGTAAATTTGCAATAGTATTGGGTATGTTTAAATTCATTTTTACAATATTTAAAATGTTTCGCTTGTATTACCAACTAAACAAATAACTAACAATAATAATCTCACTTGTATTTAAAACTACCTGCATTAGTTAAGTACGGCAAATAAAATGTATTGCCAATTTTGGAAACATATAATTAAATGTTATGGTTAACTATATGAAATAATTCAAGTATTCCAATAACCCTTTTGTTGTGGCTATTGACTATTATACCCAAATATTGTAAACGATACTATTGTAAATTGCCAAACTATCGATAGTCTAGAACAATCGATAGTATCGATACTATCGATAGTATTGATAGTTTTTTATTTAAAAGCGACAATACTATCGATAGTATCGATACTATCGATAGTTTATTCTTCACGAGCAACAATACTATCGATAGTATCGATAGTATTGCACATATTCAATAGTATTGCCTCGTTTTGAGCTATCGATAGTATCGATAGTATCGACAGTATCGATACTATCGATAGGCCAATCGATAGTCTTGCGATAGTTTGACTATCGATAGACTATCGATAGACTATCGATAGTCGACTATCGATCGGCAACACTAGTAGAGATGTTTTATTAAATGAAAGTTAAGAATTGCTAGCCACAAGGTGTTTAATTGTATGTTTAAGAATCACTATTTTACTCTGATTATCCAAGTGCGAATGATGTCATGATAATTAACATCTTAATTTAGTATATACTGCATTACATAGGATCCAGAAGTAAGATGCAGGAGTTGAAATGCAAACTGGTTTGGCACATCAAGTTAAATTCAAAGTGCTAACAAATATCGCACCCCCCCTGGAAGAAGTATGCAAGTCCACTTGTGCGATATTTTTTTTATTGCACTAAAAAATCGAGAAGGAAGTAATACATATTGTCAATTTTTTTCATAATTTTTCTCTTAAAAATGAAGAAATTATGCACAAATATGTAAAATATTGCAACATTAAAATATCCAAATTTCCATTAGAAAAACGAAGTAAATATATTTGCATTTAATTGTTTAATAAAGTTCCGTATGAATAATAGCATATTAATATTTACGTACATCTTCCACGAAGACTTTAAAAAACATTTTCGCGTATCTATTGTTGCATACTTATTTTAGGATATTATTTGGTGGGTATCGTAGTGCAAGTTCAGTTGCGTAGTTTTTCCACGAAACTTTTGTGCACATTATGCTGGTAATTTTGTGCAAGTCTACATGCCTAATTCTTCCACGAAGCTTTTATTCGCATTATAAATACATAACAATTGATACGTTATTTTCTACGTAGATATCTTTGTGCAAGTCTAGTTGCTAATATTTTGCGAAACTTTTGGCGATATTGATACATTTATTTAGATGTAATTAAGTCATTAACAAAGCACAAATTAACTTAGTTTCAGTCATTTAAGTATCCAATCCACTACTTTTTGCACTAAATACCCCTGTAAGACTGTGTTTATCAAAAATTCGTCGCAATGATTACTTACCACGTGGTAAAATTATCGGTCTTTATGAGTAGAAGATCCATTTTAAATTCTGTCTCTCTCTTCAGTGAATCGTTATCGTAGTTATCGTGATAAATTTTCATCTTTCCAGAGCCGCATGAGTTCATTTATCAGCTTATGCGTGTATTGCCAGCGTGACAAGGTATGTATCTATACGTCTTTTGGAGCAGTAAGCAACAATCGGTGTGTCCCCAATTATAGAATGACACAAGTTTATATGTATTTTAAGGATTATTGTAATCAAAAGGACATACTCGTAATGGTCAGACGTTTAAAAATACAACAACCTGATACAAAACTGTTGCCATCTTTTCGTATGTACGATGAGCGAATACTGACTGTATTTTTTTCAGGTGGTACCTGATCGACCGGACGCCAACCTTCCGCGGACCTCCACAGATTGGACTTGCCACTGGAAAGTAGTGCCTATCCTAGTGTTGACGCTATTTGTCCAGTAAATTGCATTTATTTCCAGGCCTTATGAAACTTCTGGCTCAGACAAAGTTCCTATCCTGTTTGCTTCACAGGTCCGGCCACTCTTCAACAAAGCGTATAAAAGCACCTATAAGTTTTGGAACAAATAAAAACTGATCTTTCTTTCTTTATAGGTTCAGCCAAACCAACGCAATCTCAAGCGATCAGCCGGCGTGCAGTGATGGCGATTAGACTTAGGGTCCGTCCAAACCAACGCGATCACAGCGCGATCAGCTGGCGTGCAGCGATGGCGACCAGACCTAAATGCATTGTTCGCCATCGCTGCACGCCGGTTGATCGAGTGTGAACCTTATAGGATTTGGAAGTGATGTCACCAACGAGTTCAATGTGGGTAGCTTTTGTAGTCATGCAGACAATAAATATCACTATATTATGGCTTCTATATTTTTTTAATATCTATAGTTTTGTTCCCTTGGACATCAAAATTTAAAAGGGTCCTTCAAAATCGTCTCCCTTGTTCATGAATTGTCTAGATTGAGATACTTGCTGTTCTGGTAAATCTACCATTATTTGTATTTTTCAGGTAGGTATCTCTTTTATTTAAAAAAATCTGTGTGTTCGTTAATCTTTTTTCAGGTCTAGTGATTTCTGTAACTTCCTTTCTAATTGAACGGACCTGTGAGTGGTTATGTTTCTGGGTTTTTAAGGGAAAGGAGGCAAACGAGCAGACGAATCACCAGATGGTAAGTGTTTACCCGCCGCCCATAGACACCCGCTCCTCGGTGAGTTACAGGTGCGTTGATTTATCTTTAAAGTATTAGAATCTGCTCTTAAAGGTTTTACGTCGTATTGGTCCGCAAATACTGCAAACGGCAGTTCATTCCTCGGTTTGGNATTTAGAGTCAGTGAAACTAGAATAAGTAAACTATTGTGGAACCTGAATTATAAGTGCCATTGTGTTATTGATTGTGCGTTTCCTTGGTCGAATATCCCTGTAGGCATCCTGGATAGGTACACATCCTTCATCGCAGAAGGCGAACTGGGACTTAGTACTAAACAGCGGGGTGTCAGACTGAGCTAGCTAAGACGCCCCGTTGCATATTATTTAGAAAAAGGAATAAACATTTCAAGATCTGAAAGTAAATCTAATTGTATGAATTTTAAAAGAAAAGCTTAAATCATACAACTTAAAAATAGAACAAAACAAAAAGTTGTATTCAAATTCAAATTCAAAATTCAAATTTATTTATTTGCATAAAACAGGGTTACAATGGGTCTTTTACATTTTCATGTTTCGAAGTGTCAGTGCCTGTTCAGCCATAAGTCATAGCATGCAAATATTGATAATACCAGTTTTTAATAAATTACATTAAATTAAATTACATTTCAATTAATTGTTTCATTCATAATTAATGTCAGCATTCAAGATAAATTATAATAAAACAGAACACAATGATTAAATCCCAGATGGTCGTCACTTACACTATAATCTATACTTATAATAAAACTGTAGAGAGGTAAATTCTGTACATGAAATATATTTTCAAAATAACTATCAGGGGGTGATTAGTGATCGATACTGATGCCAAAANGAAACGGCCATGCATGTTCTTTGCTCATGCTTCCCGCTTATGAGCAAAAGAAGTATCCATCTCGGGCGACACATCATGCACCCGGATGAGATAGCAGATATCACGCTCCAAAGAATCTGGAAATTTATAGACTCAACGGGACTAAGCAGTGAACTTTAAAGACAAGGGCTGCCACAATAGATCAAACCTGGTCGAGATGGCGCAAATAAAGGCCCAAAAACCAATAATAATAATAGTTAATTCTTTTACTACAGTAAAAAAACGGCCAAGCCACATAATTTTGACTAATGTGCTTGGCTTGGCTAAGCTTTGCTCTACATGAGATGTAATATTTTTTTGAGTTTTTGACAGTGTGAGCCATATTATGTCTTGCCTTGGCAACATTTTACACGAAAAAGTTTTTTTATGGGATACGTATAATTACTACTTGTAGTAGATACTTGTATCACGTATCTTTTTTAAATTAGTTACCGTTATTTATCGGCGTGGATTTCTAAGAGCTTTTTTTTACCACTAAAACCACCATGTTTTTTGATCCAGTCTAGGATGGTACATATCTGCCCTGCAAGTGCCTATTCACTCTCGCCTTGAAAAGGCCCGGATTATAGTCTTCGGGAAAGACAGCAGCAGGCAACAAATTCCAGTCCCTAACCGTTCGCATTATAAAAGAGTCATCGAAACGCTTAGTGCGAGCTGTGTGCTTACCATGAGTTTACGTTAGGTGCGCTCGCTAGCGACTGCGTAAAAAAATTACATTAAATGTATGACATATAGTGCAGCGCCCCTAGCGGCTACTTTCAAAAAATAAAATCTTCATAGATTTTTTTGACGTACTCGCTAGCGAGCACACCTAACGTGAACTCATGGTAAACACACAGGTGGAATGTCAACAATATAGGGATGGTACGCTAACCTGCGTCTGGTTCCCCGATGATGGAAGGGCGCTGGTGGAATTAATTCGTGTAATTATTTAGCACATTCTCCGATCCTGGCTGATCTGCATGTCTTTTGGCAGGGATAAGCCGTCGTGTACGCCCAAGTGGTCGACTAGTCTACGCCCGCGTTAATTGGAACCCGAACAGTGTTGATGAGGTGTCTAAGGTGTTACCTTTTAATTAATCACTTCCATATTTCAGTAATAAGCGACCCCGCAAATTAAGATGTCGGACGTTCGTTTAAAGCACGTTTAATAAAAGTGCATTAACTCAAAAAACTGTTTTATGAACTGGGGCGTTATGATAAAAACTCGAAAAACAGTTTTTAAGTTATGCAGTCTAATTTAAATATAGTGATTAAATAAAAATTACACGAAGATAATGCAACATTTGTCATAGATTAATAGAGCTTTCAGCTTACACAAAGCTTTGTAAGTTGTACTGTAATGCAATGCAACTTATTATAGTAGTGATTCATTTGAGATAAATGCATACATTTGCACTATTAGAAGCCTAAATACCATTTTCTGACAATAAAGATGGTTTGGTATTTAAATAATTTATTACCAGTTAGTTGGGTTTCAGTCAGGCTCTTTATTAGCCATCAACTTGATTATTGTTTATATCATGATTCTGTTCGATATTGTGTTAGATCATCAGTCCCATAAATCATTATAGATGACCCAAGCTGAACTGTCCTACGAAACTCAATGACAGGGGGGCGCTAGCGCTACCATCGTTCAACTATATGATTTCCAACATGGCAAAAATCGGAACCAGCGATCCGGTATTGACGGTGGCGCCCTACTGTCAATGTCATGCATAGGACAGTTCAGTATTTTGGAACTATACTTATGTTCTTCTGCCATGAGATTATTGTGTGACAGTGTGACGTCAAAAACTATACATATTTGTCTGACCCCAGACAATATAAATTATGTATTATTATTGTCCGTATTTTTTATAAGAATAAAATAATGATTCGCGTCAGGCATACCAGGGCGGCAGCGCGCCGAGGCGTCAGCGGAGTAAATTAGGCGGCGGACACCCGCGCCCGGCGCTCGACGCGCGCACTCAGCGATATTGTTATCGGCCCGCCCCGGCTGTATGCAGGGTTGCCTCTGCCGATTTATAAATAAAAAAAAGATAAAAATTATTTTTTAAGTTGGGTACTGTAGGGCAGGGTTTCCCAATTTTTTTGCCAAGGAACCCTAATTGATTATACTTTTCCTAGCAGAACCCCCGTACTACTCCGCCCGCACGCCCTGCCCCTCCCTTGTGCGTAAACAAGTCGGTGCGAGCGAACAACGTCGGTCACGAAACGTGGGATAATATTTTGTACGGAACCCTTGCGGCCTTTCTACGGAACCCCAGGGTTCCGCGGACCACCATTCGGGAACCGCTGCTGTAGGGGATTGGTGCTTCAAAAATGATCTGTTATTACCAAGAAAGTATTACTCACGTATCAATATAGATTTTATTCGCACATGAATAAAATATGAGTCGACTAGCTTTCCGCCCGCGGCTTCGCCCGCGTGGAATTTTGTCTGTCACAGAAAAACTTTATCGCGCGCGTCCCTGTTTCAAAAACCGGGATAAAAACTATCCTATGTTCTTTCCCGGGACTCAAACTATCTCTATGCCAAATTTCATCAAAATCGGTTGCGAGGTTTAAGCGGGAAAGCGTAACAGACAGACAGACAGACAGACAGACAGAGTTACTTTCGCATTTATAATATTAGTTGGGAAGTTGGGATAGTTGGGATGTTATATTGCGTCAAAAAAGATAACCTATGGCCTTGTTAGAAAATATGTATTTTTATGGATTTCGGATCTTAACCAACAATATTTTTGCAAGGAAATGGCAACGTAGCTCTTTCTATGGTACATGATGTACTGATTGAGGGTTTGTCTAAGGGGCCAACAGTTTCAGAGCAGATTTCAGAATTCAGACACTATAAAGGCCGTCGTAGTGTATACTTACTAGTGTCAGAAAGCAATAGCTTTTCTAGAATGATATTGACTTCTTTGTATCCCAGGTTTAACAGATACTATAGGAAAAAGATACAAAATCTTTAAAAGTTTTGTAGTGTGGACCTAGTTATTTAAATAGAAGAAAGAGCGCAAGAACTTTTATTCACTACAAATCTAGGCATTTATTATTAATATTAAAGAACTTACCATACAGTTTGTCAGCCCTGGGCCTGTGCGAGGCGCGTCGCTGCCAGCCCGGGAACAAAGCAGCCGCGCGCCCGAGCGCCACTCACCGCCTGCACCGCGACCGTGGTGCCTTGATACTTGGAATTATGCACTTTATTACAATACATTTATTTATTTACTAGCGGCCGCCCGCGACTTCGTACGCGTGGATCCCGTTTTACCCCCTTCATCTAACATAAGCGGTTTAGATTTTTTCATACAAATGTTTTTTCCCGCTAACTCCCGTTCCCGTGGGAATTTTTCAATATCCTGTTGTAACTAAGCTTTAAGTTTACTAAGATACCTGCATGCCAAATTTCAAGGTCTAACTTAAGCGGTTCAGATTTTTCATACAAAAGGATTTTCCCGCTAATTCCCGTTCCCGTGGGAATTCCTAAATATACTATAACCTGCCCAGGAGTACGAAGAATAATTGTACCAAGTTTCGTTAAAATCCGTCGAGTAGTTTTTGTTTCTATAAGGAACATACATACGGACAGACAGACAGACAGACAAAAATTTTACTGATTGCATTTTTGGCATCAGTATCGATCACTAATCACCCCCTGATAGTTATTTTGAAAATATATTTCATGTACAGAATTGACCTCTCTACAGATTTTTATTATAATAAGTATAGATTACATGTATTTAACCGTTACATTTTTTATTAAATAATAGTGTCTTAAATCCTCTTGAGCTTTAGGATTATTGAATCGACATAATAGACACAGCTGAAATTGAAAGTAGTAATTGTTTGATTCAAATGTTTTATTTCAAATCTTTTTTTTTTACATAGAGTCCACTTGTGAATTTGTTTTTTTCCGATTTATTTGTTGTTTCAATCAAATTAATATTAAGTCATCATCAGTTGCTTTCTGATGTTCATTTATTATCCGATATTCATTTGTTTACTTATTCAACATTCACCCGTTCTTTTTCATTTCCTTAATATTGAATAAAGAGATAGAGGTGACCTATTTTTCGATACCAAGAAGACATTCCCAGCAATAAATGGATTGAATTCGTCTCCAGTTTTCTAGTAAAACTGTGTTATACAGGCTTTCAAATACTTCGTAAATTCTCATTGTCATTCAGAATCTTTTAAGTAAAATTATAAAATAAAAGTACAAGTATCAAAAGATCGCAGTCAGCGTAGCACTACATTACCCAATGGTTCACCCGAGGCGCGGCGCGGCCCGCCACCGCACTGACATCCACATCGGCCGTATATTGTGCTCCACACGTATATACTCGTGTATATACGTATACTGGTGTATACCGAGCACTCGTACGAACGTTATGTACCAGAACACCAGCCGATATTCACATCATTGTTTTACATACGCTGTGTTTCAGCATGTGCGAAACGCGAACGTAAAAACGGTGTAAACGTTTCCAACATCCTTTTTGCTGGAGGATATAGGATAAATTACACGATTAAATAATAATTTACGTGAGGTTTCAAGGTTTACTCATATTTTTTCAAACGTTTTGGTACCAGCAGATGCGTACCTAGTATCTGTATACTTTTCGAAGCATACCGACTATTTTCTGACTTGTAAATCTTCATAATATCGTTTAAAATTTGAATTTTACTCTTCCACAGCTAGCTAAACCCAAAATATCACCAGACTATTTTTCCTAGACTGCATCTTACTCACTTAACACCAGGTGCGATTGCAGTCAAATACCTGCCTTGTTTTACATAAAAAACAACAATCAGTTAAAAATGCAAATAATCCCATGTTCCTATAATACGAGTATTGCACTTGCGTATGTGCGTATCTAGTAGGTCTTAAAAAAGAGAGACCTTATTAAAAACAAGTACAAATACTTGCCTTTTCCAAAAAGCACACCAGCACCATTTTCCTGAAACCACACAGCCAGAAAGTTGCTATGTGTATGAGAACCCATACGTATGACTCTCCATTGTGTGACGTGCGAAGTCGTGATTAAAATTTGAAGAGCGGCGCGCCTGTAATTGTGTGGCGTTGTTTGTTGCGTACTACATGTAGGACATACCTAATGTTCTATATGTAGTACGTACGTAAGGTGAGTCAGTCATGATCACAATAGTATATTATTATCTGACACCTCAGTGCGGTATATACTTTTATGTTCTACCACAGACAACAAAATACTATACCAAATTCCTAGAATTCATGTATGTTAGTACTTATATTAGTTTTTTAACTAAATATTGCCGAGGTTATGGAGTACATACTTGTGTATCGATATTTTTTTTAATGTACGTAATTTATTTTGTACCTGTATCCACATTGAGTTTCGTGACGGTGACGAGGCCAGTCGCGTGTTTCAGTAATTAATTATTGATAATGCATAATATAAAATCTATGCTTGCCGATTTTACACAAAAAAATCAATAACACAAAAAAATACATTTAATAACAATAAAGTATCCTATTCTATCCATCTATAGTATAGATAGGTATAGATTCTATACCCTTGCAAGTTATTGAAAAAAAAAAATGCAAAATAACATTAATTCATTCAACAGAGGACCTCACAAAATGCAAGTTCAACAAAACCAAACCCTCAATCCATATTCAATTTTTCAATGTCAACAATTACAATAAATCGATGAAAAATATTGACAACCATGCATGCGTGCCCTCCGCGCGGGCCGGCCATGATGCATTGCGCTCGGACGCGCTAACTCCTGCGGGTGTGTGCGGCCCTGGTACTCGGAGAGTTGATGTTACGCTCTATTCTCTATGCGGTGAATGATGTGAATGATGGGGTGGGTAACATTGCCCCACTGGGGTTTTGTTTGTTTCATAAAATATAAACTTCGGATACTTTACACCTTTTATTTGTTGATTCCAAAATNTTGCTTTGATACTGAAATAAAAGACAGTCAGTTTAAAATATCAGTATTTATTTTAATAAAAACATTTAATATCGTTTTCTAAACACCATTTTTTTATACACAAAACATTTTTCAATGCACAATATTTCTTATGATTATAACAATTGAATAAATTGTCTTTACAATAAAGGTCATAAAGTGAGTTAAAATTAGGAATCTGTTGGCAAGTAATGTCTACAATATTATCATGATCACATAACTCTTTCACCCATTTAACTTTTTCTTCGCCCTTCACAATAATATTTCTGTCCTTAAAATAGGGTTTAATAATTCTTCTAAATTCTCTGTAGTCGACATAGCCTTCACTCCATCGATACCCTCTATTCTTTTCTAGCCAACGCACATTCTTTTTTTCTTCATCGGTTAAAGATGAGAATGGGTACGGTGGCTTAATTAAAAAGAGATAAGTAGACTCTTGATTCGCTATACATAACTCTTTTACTAAAAAGTCATTTTTATGATCTTTGAACCCTTGTAAATCAACTATAATTGTGTTACAATTCATGATATTTTTTTCACAATATTACTCACAGGCTTGTATTCAAATATACAGTCGTTTAAAATTAAACAATATGCAGCTGTCTGATCCGGTATTTCTTGATCTGTTTCGATTTCAACTCTTACGTCAATCGATCCCTTCAAAGTTTCATGCTGCCGCGAACAGTCAATAATAAATAAAGGGGCTACGTCTTTAAATTCCTTAAAACTCATCAACGGCTCTGGTCGACGTCCGTAATAAGACTGTTGAAATCTTACGTATTGTTCGTATAATAAAGTAAATCTAATATACAACTTTTGACAACTTGTAAATAAGTGCTATAATCATGTGCAAAATGTGTTAAGAAAGGGAAAAAGTGTTGTATTTATTGTACAGTAGAAAACTTAAAAACCTAGTCCAAGTAACTTAAGAACTATGCACACCCGGTTGGGTACAACAAACTATACATAAATTTAACTTTTCTTAGATAATACCTATTATTACTTATATTAACTGGTATTGCCTACAGAGAGCATATGCCTACATAAAGAGCATACTGTTAATTATTTATTACTTTAGATACTTTTATCAGAATTATGATTTTTCCAAGGCCTCAACATGAATCTAAACTCGAATTTTTTAGGCCGCATTTCACAAACGTAATAAGGTTTACCTTTTCTTTGGCAAAAATTGGAACACCAGCTATCCTAATGTAACGTTACCTAAAGTTTATGTCACTTTACAGGGACCAAAGAACTTTGACACAAGCTTTGTACTTTTTGTTTTCAGTTCTATACACACAGCAGTTCACAATACTTTTTAGGAAATTCGTCTACGACAGTGTGTATTATTATTTATTATTATTCTGTTGTGTTACCGTCTATCGTCTTCGCAGAGGAATCTAAATAATTTATTATAGTGTAAAAACTGTATTTCAACTTTTTGTTAACTTTCATGGTCACTATCATTATTATTACTGACGGGACTATTATTACGGGACGGAAACTCAAAATTAAGGTACATGTAGCAGTCCTGTCAGAAATAACAATTATTTTAACTTGTTTATTTTTGTTTGATATCTTTTTCGTTTGTTTGTTTGTCTTTATTATAAGCGCACTAAGCATTAAAGTTTTAGAAACCAATTTTCTAAAAAAAATCTTAAGAGTGTCTTTGAATATCCGTGATGCTCTATTAGCACGCCACACGTGTCTCATATATATGAATTGAATGTAAGTATATATTGTCGCGTAGTGGGAAATTAATAAATAATCAACACTAGCGTACACAGATAAAATAACAGTTTATTTATTTTTACAAAAATGTGAGGGCGGGGTTCGGATGCCCGACTGTGGGTATGCTTTCGCGGTCCGTGACTTCCCTGGCGAGGGCCGTAGGTAGATGGTGGCCGTAGGTGCTGGACGTAGTCGCTGTCAGCTGGAGGCGCCGTGGATGTCGAGCCGCAGATGGTACGCGTTTGCCTCCGCGTTAGTCCCGAAATTCGATCCCTGGGAATGAACATTCCAGCTTAAGCCACTTCCGGTCTCAACATCCGGAGACTGCAATCATCGTCAAAACAAGCCAAGAAAGTCGAGCCTAAGTAAGTAGGATAGCAGGCGAAGTGGCGATGAATGCAATCAGATCGGAGTTTACAAACACAGCATAATCAAAATGAAGTAAACAATATTATGATTTATTAGTACGCCAAATANGTCACCGTGATGCCTCCTGGCATTCACGTCTAATAAATATAAAAATCATTACATTCGGCCTGGTCTTAACGTCTAATAAAGTTATTCTAAAATCATTAATATTAATTTCAAAACTATACTTAATATTAATTTCGAATCATATAAAATATACAACTTTTGACAACTTGTAAATAAGTGCTATAATCATGTGCAAATTGTGTTAAGAAAGGGAAAAAGTGTTGTATTTACTGTACAGTAGAAAACTTAAAAACCTAGTCCAAGTAACTTAAGAACTATGCACACCCGGTTGGGTACAACAATCTATACATAATAACTTTTCTTAGATAATACCTATTATTACTTATATTAACTGGTATTGCCTACAGAGAGCATATTATGCCTACATAAAGAGCATACTGTTAATTATTTATTACTTTAGATACTTTCATCAGAATTATGATTTTTCCAAGGCCTCAACATGAATCTAAGCTCGAATTTTGTAGGCCGCATTTCACAAACGTAATAAGGTTTACCTTTTCTTTGGCAAAAATTGGAACACCAGCTATCCTAATGTAATGTTACCTAAAGTTTCTGTCACTTTACAGGGTCCAAAGAACTTTGACACAAGCTTTGTACTTTTTGTTTTCAGTTCTATACACACAGTTCACAATACTTTTTAGAAAAATCGTCTACGACAGTGTGNGGTTTACTTACGATCGTGTTATTGGGCGATCTAACGCACAGAGTGAGGTCGCAAACTGCGACCGAACGAATGTGAGTTAGAACGCCCAATAACACACTACTTACCTGGATGCAAGCGGCGCAGGACCGGTCTTTGTGGAAATCCTTGGGGGAGGCCTTTGTCCAGCAGTGGACGTCTTTCGGCTGAAACGAACGAACGAACGAAATATAAAAATCATTACATTCGGCCTGGTATTAACGTCTAATAAAGTTATTCTAAAATCATTAATATTAATTTCAAAACTATACACGAATCATATAAAATATACAACTTTTGACAACTTGTAAATAAGTGTAAAGGCACTGGGTCTCTATCAGAAGGAACTCTTGGGGTGGAATCTACATAGGCGTGGGTTAACGGGCAAAGAGATAATATCTTGGATGGTTGACAATCACTTTTCCTACAATTTAACATTCCACTNCATAATTACAACAACAAGTGTTAAAATTTGTTTCGCGGAATAAGTACGCAACGCTCTTTTTTAAGTTTTTCTCAAAACCTATTAAGTGTATTTTAAATGTAAATACATAGGCCCCTCACAGACATTTTTAGCTATCTTTTGATGTATAACACATATTTTTAATAATGGTAATAAATTTTTAGGACAGTTTTTTTACGCTCCTGAAAAGTTGGCATTTTTCACTTGCGTACTTATTCCAGGAAGGGTGCGATATCTCATTTCCGTGGAATGACCATAATATTTTATGGGAGTACTTAGCCATTATCATCATCATCATCATCATCAACAGCCCTTTACAGTCCACTGCTGGACTATGAGCCTCCTTCACTATAGTTGAGGGTTTTGCCATAATCCCCACGCTTGGCAGGCGGGTTGGAGATCGCAGTTTAAAAGATTGATTTTTCAGAGAGAGCTGCTGCCCGTTCTCTGTTTGATACTTAGCCATAATACACTCAACATCAAATAAACCGCACCTTCCGTGACGCGAACTTTAAAGATTTTCTTCTGACACAATCATGGTGCCCCAACAATATTGGTGTTATTTGAAAGCCCAATAAATATCCCTACAGAAAAACACATTTAATTTCTTAATAAATGATTAACATATACCATAAATGTGACTTGAAAAAAGACCTCACTTTGGGCTCACCTCTGGGATCAATTAGACCAAATTTTATGGTTATAAAACCAAATAATGATCACACGTGTCCTCTTTAACAGATGGATAGCGATTAATCCCAACTTAACAGTTTTATAGCCATAAAAGTTGGCTCAAGCGTATCTACCAATTTTTTGAAGAAGTGACTCTGGATCCTTCTAAAGACACATTTTTGGGGTAAAAACCTTTATTTAATGAAATGAAGTTAAGAACTAGGCTTTTAAATGGTGCCAATATTGGTGGGAAGTGGGGATGCATACGTTTGAAAGTGCTTGTCGCGGGAGGTGCGATTTATTTGACGTCGAGTGTATATTACCTATATCGTATTTGATATCCTATTGTAAATAACCGTAATATCATTCCCGCTCTAACCGTCTGAATGGCACACATCAAACGGAACCATTCATTCACAACTCCAGGTTTCACCATCCCGTTTCACATTCGGCATGCGCTACCGACGAAGATTCTAAGCATTTTTTCACTCCAACGAGAGCGGGACGTGTGTATCTTTCATATGCTTTTTTCTGTACGCCAGAGTGAGACGGCCGGTTTTTTTATGTTGGCCGCGGCGTCGAGATGAGATTGTAATTAATTTGATCATTCGGTGTATGTTGTTGGGTTAGTGTGGTTCGATCAGCGTGTGATCGATAAAAGTGGACGTCGCGATGTGTATCGTGGACTGTGGTTTGTAATAGAGATGTCTGTGGCCGATTAAAGCGCGACAAATGGTGGAGCCAATCAGTTGGAGCATATAAAGAAAATTATGTTTGATTGCGAGTTACGGTCGCTTCTGTGGAATCGACAAGAATAAGAGGCGAGCATGTAAGAGTATACACTGATGTTGCAAAATCGCAGCTATTCCAAACTATAAAGATACTGTTGGGCTAAGCTTGAAGAGCCGTCGTTTGTATGCTTAGAAAACAGCCATTACGGTGGTGATGATTATATCTTATTACTATCTCGGTACTTTGTCTAGGCCTGATAGACTAGTTAGAAAACATAATTTCGTAAAATATAAACTCGGGATACTTTACACCTTTTATTTGTTGATTCCAAAAATACATTTATTACAATTTACAACTAGGATTATATACGTAGGGATTTGAGGTCTTTACTGTGCCAATGCTACAACCCAATTAGCTCCTGTCCGGCGGCATGCCAGCGATCACGTCACTTCCCCTTCCATTCGTCAAAATCGATCAGCTCAAACGACTTATCGACGGCATGCCCCGGAAGTAGTCAAGTACAATATTTAATTAAAAATAATAGTTGATTTTTATTTCTACAATACTAAACTGTATACAATAAAAATTCTAGAATATTTACATTAAATAATAATCAAATATTAGATGTGGAATAATCGACTATAATACAGAATACATTTTAAAATCATTCTAATATCTGCAACATGTCCAGGAAGTAATCAAATAAAGTTCTTTAATTTAATAATGGATTTTTAGGTTTTACGTTACAAAACAATACCTAATCGTATAAAATACAATATAAATTCTAAAATCATTACATTCGGCCATCCGTCACCGTGATGCCTCCTGGCATTCACGTCTAATAAATATAAAAATCATTACATTCGGCCTGTTCTTAACGTCTAATAAAGTTATTCTAAAATCATTAATATTAATTTCAAAACTTTACTTAATATTAATTTCGAATCATATAAAATATACAACTTTTGACAACTTGTAAATAAGTGCTATAATCATGTGCAAATTGTGTTAAGAAAGGGAAAAAGTGTTGTATTTACTGTACAGTAGAAAACTTAAAAACCTAGTCTAAGTAACTTAAGAACTATGCACACCCGGTTGGGTACAACAATCTATACATAATAACTTTTCTTAGATAATACCTATTATTACTTATATTAACTGGTATTGCCTACAGAGAGCATATTATGCCTACATAAAGAGCATACTGTTAATTATTTATTACTTTAGATACTTTCATCAGAATTATGATTTTTCCAAGGCCTCAACATGAATCTAAGCTCGAATTTTGTAGGCCGCATTTCACAAACGTAATAAGGTTTACCTTTTCTTTGGCAAAAATTGGAACACCAGCTATCCTAATGTAATGTTACCTAAAGTTTCTGTCACTTTACCGGGTCCAAAGAACTTTGACACAAGCTTTGTACTTTTTATTTTCAGTTCTATACACACAGTTCACAATACTTTTTAGAAAAATCATCTACGACAGTGTGTATTATTATTTATTATTATTCTATTGTGTTACCGTCTATCGTCTTCGCAGAGGAATCTAAATAATTCATTATAGTGTAAAAAACTGTATTTCAACTTTTTGTTTTAAACTTTCATTGTCACTATCCTTATTATTACTGACGGGACTATTATTACGGGACGGAAACTCAAAATTAAGGTACATGTAGCAGTCCTGTCAGAAATAACAATTATTTCAACTTGTTTTTTTTTTGTTTGATATTATCTTTAATATAAGCGCACTAACTTTTATGCTCTTTGAGCGGAACATAGTGATACTACCTACTGTAACATGTCACCATTTTACCTATAATTCATAATAAATAATTTTGTATTTTATTTGTATTTGAAACACTTTTTTAATAACCTTTCTGTACGCTTCCGACTACATAATTTTGATGAATATTACTACATTCTTGACCATCAGCAGGTTTTAAAATTTTCTAAATATTTCTGTATCCTCTATTTGAAGAGACAATAGCCAATTTTCCTTCCCTATGCTATAAAGCCCTATGACTAATTTGGTATTTCGACCCAGCGCACTATAGATCTGTAATCTAAATCGACATTTAATATCAAAAGAGTATTCCACCTGTCGGTAGCCGCTGTAGTGCTATTCGCTGAACTAAAGCTCTTCTTTTTTTGTGGTTTGGTTATGTCATTGTTCTAGCTATAAGAAATATTAGCTTGAAGTGTTATTTACTAGGAGACATGACTATTATGACTAACAACGACTTCATCTCCGCCATTGTGGATTCAAAAGACTTTGTAACATCCGGTACTCGGCCTCAGATTATTATGATCGCAATATTATATTCCTCGATCATAACAATCTCCTGATATATATTTTTTTATTTGAAACAAAAAGGGAACTGATTAAGGAGGGAATCGAACCCACGTAAAGATTTTGATCGAGAGGCGACGCTTATCGCCAGGCAATTTGAATTATTATCCCCGGTAAAACTAGAATAGTTCACCTGCATTTTCTATCGTACCGCTAGCAAGAACTTTCAAAACGTCTTCGTGGTTTTCAAAAATATTCTGTTTAAAATTAATTCTTCTGATCAGGACCTTAATAGAATGTTAGTTTAGGACTACTCTTCAAAATATATTTATATGCATAATGCAACTCATATTAAATGTCGCGTTAAGATCTGTGTTTCTTTATATTTCCTTAATTTTCTTCAAAACCATGAGAAATGGCAGTTCCGAGAAGTTACGACCATTTCTGTCAGTGGTCTGTATATTAATACATCATTGATTACTAACAATTCTATTACAACGTCAATACTATCAATATTCATGTTATATTAACTCTTTTTAAGGTAAGAATGATAACTGACCAAATATCTTACAAATGGAGTATTATCAAAATGCTTCGCCAAACTAAGTACCTACATCAGTATCGGTTTTGCGTAAAAGAGTGCTCTCATTACAAAAATATTAAGTACGCGTTTATGGATTTTCCATTTACCAAAACAGTCATTCTATTTGAAGTTGAGTTCAGGGATTACATTGTCAAAACTGTTATTAAAAGAATAACTACGTAACTACTAAACGTATAAAATAATTTCAAAATACTTCAATAAAGAGTATTTTCGAACCTAAGCTGCTAACCTGCTTGCTTCTTCAGTAGAGCTCGAAGATGAGCCCCTTGCATTTTTTTCTTGGAACTTCGCTCCATAGAAGACGGACGTGGTGACGCTTCCTTACTTGGATGACGAAGATAACTTCATACGCTTATCTCGCTTATTTCGTCGTCGGCTGACGGGCGTCCCCAGTGGTGTACCGGATTCATCTTCAGACGTCATTGTTCTCAACTGTGAAATAAAGTCCTCGACGGAATAAACTGTGTATGACAAGTATCAACTCAACATTTTCTGGGAATAAGAATAATAAGAATAAGATATTTATTTATAATATTCATTGCATGTCAAATTGTGAAATTGTCAATACAGATTATTAATTATAGTCAATTGCAGAATTGGGAGTTATGTTCAATGTTAATTTCATATTTAAAGCCCGTTTAATTTATCTCCTATCCAAAATTAAATATTAAAATCTAGTAATCGACAATTATTGTATGCTCTTTGAGCAAAGCACGGTAATTCCACTGTTACATGTAACCATTTTACGTATGCTTCACAAATAAAGATTTTATGTTTGTATTTTTTTTATGCAACTTTCATACACAATCCTGTGACGACTGGTTGGCTCGCTTGACATACCCGCAAAATCCTACCGGAAGTCAGCAAGTACAACCAGTGCGTCTCCTAAAGGGGCATACATAGCCCAATGCCAGGTGGCTCGCTTGACATGCCATGATGCCAGCAAGCACACCTAGTGTGTCTACTAAACAGACATACATAGCCCTTCAACGCCAGGTGGCTCGCTTGACATGCCAGCAAGCGCACCTAGTGAGTCTTATAACGGACATACTTAGCCCTTCAACGCCAGGTGGCTCGCTTGACTTGCCAGCAAGCACACCTAGCGAGTCTTCTAAACGGACATACTTAGCCCTTCAACGCCAGGTGGCTCGCTCGACTTGCCAGCAAGCACACCCAGTGTGTCTATCAAACGGACATACATAGCCCTTCACTGCCAGGTGGCTCGCTTGACATGCCAGCAAGCACACCTTGCGAGTCTTCTGGACATACTTAGCCCTTTAACGCAAGGTGGCTCGCCTGAAATGCCAGCAAGCACACCTAGTGTGTCTACTTCATGGCCTTTCAATACTAGGTGGGTAATATATATTTATATTGTAACTTCAATATCTATATTAATATCTATACTAAAAATAAATGCGAAAGTAACTCTGTCTACCAGTGTCTGTCTGTCTGTCTTTAAGGCTTAAACCACTAAATCGATTTTGATGAATTTTGGCATCGAGAATGCTTTAGTGCATTAAGTTCGCCTTATGTTCAAATTTTATTTTGGCATAAAAGTTTAAATAAATAAATAAATAAATAGAGATAGTTTGAGTCCCGGGAAAGGACGAAGGATCCCGGTTTTTAAAAACAGATACGCGCGTGATATATTTTTTTTGTGACACAATATTCCACGCGGTACACAAAGTTAGTTTTATCATAAAAAAAAGAAACTGGAAAGGCTAAAAGCTAGCTAGCTAAAAAAATAAAATAAATGAAAACAATTACCAACTATGATCACACCGCTAACGCTTCATAATTTAAAAATCAAGGACACACTTGGCCCATCGGCACACTTGGCCGCTAAAACTTCATATTAAAAATCAAGGACACACCAGGCCCATCGGCATACTTGGCCGCTACTTGTCGAGGATCATACATAGCTCCACAACAGCAAACAGCACACATGGCCATTACACTAGTTGTGGAACATAGATACATAGCTCAACTGTATCCTACATAGCGTTTACGAATTTTGTCTTTCCACCATACCTCGAGTGCTTATTGCAATAATAGCGTATAATAAAACTACACAAGTCTGTCGTCTGCATATAACTACAATAATTATGAACCTTATTTATCACTAGCACAAGCAGTCGTCGCATCGTAAAATCGAAGTTTTCTTTATTCGTATAGACTAATTAAATTTGTTTTTACAAATCGTCAAATGCTCTTAAGGAGCCTATACATGTCTTTTTTTTTTATAACAGTGCTTCGAGACAAACATTCGGTAAGTGTTGAGAAGAAGCGTATCAAGGGTCAACAGTATCAAGGAGTAACCTTGACCAAATGAATCGTATGATAAATTAATTATACTCGACTTACGAGAATGATGTTGGTAGTATTAAATTGGTCACATATTATTTCAGTAATTAGTGCTAGTATAACCTTGTCCTCAAGTATACAACAATATGAAGTTGTGTAACTTTGTATAAGTGATTGTAGGCGCATCTAGCCGTACGAGTGCTTTGTAGTCGCATTTTGATAAACTGAAGGGGCAACTAGCCAATTTACAATCGATATTATATTACGTTAAATTTTGCATAAATACTAAATTTATAAAGTTTTAGACTGCCTTAATTGGGCACTTTTAATTGGTACTATACGAACTAATCTAAAGGTACTTAGTCTTTGAATTATCTTCATCAGGACTTAGCACACTTAACTAGTCCTTAACGTTAATAAATACCGCCGACACACTAAGTCGGTCTGTATAGCCATAGAACTAACATACTTCCTTTGAATTATCTCCATCAGGACATAGCACACTTAACTAGTCCTGCACGTTTATAATCATCAGAGGATAGCCCCGTCATATACGAACATAATAATTTGAATACTAATGTGTTCCGTATTATGTCCGTTCCGCCAGAGAATAGCCCCGACCATATACGAGACGCAATACAGCACACAAGATTCGAACATGCACTTCAGTAGTTTTTAAAATATAGGTACACGCTTCATTATGTTAATATCGTCAAAGGGTAGACCCAATCATATACAAACATAATAATTTAAATACAAATGTGCTCCGTATTATGTCCGTTCCGCCGGAGAATAGCCCCGACCATATACGAGACGCAATACAGCACACAAGATTCGAGCGTAATACATATTATACAAATACAAAATTTTATTAAGAAACATGTTGCATTGTCATTACAAATTATGTACTTTAGTCGGTATTTTCAAACGGAAAAATTATCTACTTAAGTCAAATGAACGCGTCCTTTTATGTTAGTATTAACCGAGGGTAGACCCGATCAAATACGAACAAAATAATTAATTTGAATGCACGTGTGATCTGTATTATGACCGTTCCGCCGGGGAGTAGCCCCGACCATATACGGAACACAATACTACACAAATGAGTTCAAAAATACGCTTCAGACTTAGCTAGTAAAATCTATTATGATAATAATCTTTTGTACAGATGCAATTATTGTTCTTAATAAATATATGTATTTAAAAAAATGTTCTCAATAATTTAACATACCTTTGTCTGTGGGCTGAAGATGTGGATCACTCGCACTTCTGATATTTCGTAAAATATAAACTCGGGATACTTTACACCTTTTATTTGTTGATTCCAAAAATACATTTATTACAATTTACAACTAGGATTATATACGTAGGGATTTGAGGTCTTTACTGTGCCAATGCTACAACCCAATTAGCTCCTGTCCGGCGGCATGCCAGCGATCACGTCACTTCCCCTTCCATTCGTCAAAATCGATCAGCTCAAACGACTTATCGACGGCATGCCCCGGAAGTAGTCAAGTACAATATTTAATTAAAAATAATAGTTGATTTTTATTTCTACAATACTAAACTGTATACAATAAAAATTCTAGAATATTTACATTAAATAATAATCAAATATTAGATGTGGAATAATCGACTATAATACAGAATACATTTTAAAATCATTCTAATATCTGCAACATGTCCAGGAAGTAATCAAATAAAGTTCTTTAATTTAATAATGGATTTTTAGGTTTTACGTTACAAAACAATACCTAATCGTATAAAATACAATATAAATTCTAAAATCATTACAATAACTTTAAAATGGTAGAGTTAAACAAGAAATGAAACTATGTTAAATTCCAGTTCTAGCATTACTGGTTTACTGAAAAAACTAGAAGCTCTTTCGAAATAGCTTTTTTCAGAAGATTTGCAATTTATCCCAACCATGACTTCAAGAGAGATTTTAAACTTGAAAGATCTATTAGATTCCTAGAGGTGACCAATTGCTCAAAACCTCAGTAAACATGCTCCATCGACATCGATGCGACTTTCCATTCGTCGCGTGTTCAGAAGCTCGCGCTAGACTAGAGATTCCAAGAAGCAGCAGGTCTATCGATGTCGATACTGCTTTCCACCTGTCACTAACCGCGGGGGCCGGGCGGCAGGTGCCTCGCAGACGAAGCGGCGCGCCAGTCTCTCGCGGCCATCGCTCCGACCGCACGTCGCGGCGCAAATCAAACCGCTATATCGACACGTGCATCGCGCAACCCTATTTTGTTGTTCTAATTTTTAAAAGTGCAGTGGACTTGTTATTGCCGGAATACACTAACATTCACTGTAAGTATTCTTTTACTGTTTTAGGTTTGAGATGAAAAGTTTAACACAATAACGTGTTTCTATCATTCGCAACGGTGAAAATCGCCTCTTTTTGATGTTAACCGAAAAGTATGTTAGTGACACGGTGGATTCGACCCTCACGGTTCCCATAAAAATAGTTGCCGAAATAGTCTTGCTGAAGAAAGTTTTGTGCGAACCGTGTTTTTCCGTGCGATTTTCCGAGCAGTGAAAATGGGTTTTTAATGATCGGAATTTTCACATTAGCTCTCAATGGGTATTTTAAGTGTGCATAATTAGTGTGTATGAGAGAAAATGTGTGAGATAACAGCTACGATGTGGTTTTCATACAGGGCAAGGCGCTAAGAGCTGGCTCCATACAAAAGATATCAACGCGTTAGCGACTCATACAAGTGTCGCGTACCGTATCAAGCACGTTTTGTATGAGAGTTTAATGGAATGACTTTCATGACTTGCTGGTTCTACTGTTTCTTCTTCTCACCGGTGATACCTACTTGTATTTTGTTGTATGTCCAGTCCATTTAGCGTTGAAAATAATGAACTGCATTCCAATAGGACTCTAACAGCTGAAAGTTCTCAAATGAATTGTGGTGGATTCAATTGTAATTTTATATAGGAAGGCTCTATTTTATCTTCTTCGACGACGTTAATAAGATAGTACTTCGTAATTGCTTCATCCTGTCCAACATTCTTAGTAATTTTATGTTAAATCTAACAAATTATGTTATGTTATGCCAATTCTGTTATGTTGGTGGTCAAGTCTAGCAGAGTTTTCTAATCAGGCTGATGAGCGAGTAAGCAAACAGTTGATTGAACAATTAAATTCACTGCTAAGACCCGTTTACATCAATTAAAAAGTTTACGTTGAAAAAGTCTTTAATTATGTGGAAACCGAAAGCTTTCTGTATAAGTTCTAAATCTGGCTCAGTAGTTTGTTGAGGTCCTTATATTGTAGAGCGATGGACCTCTTTTCTCTAAAAACAAGGCTCAAAGATATTGGTGTAGGTAAGTAAAGACATTGGAGTCACTTACACCCGTATTCGCAAACGATGCTTGCTTAAGTGAAGCAGCAAATCGAACGCACAGCGTTGAATAGAGCTCTGTGATTCGTGTGTCACCCTGTGCGTCCACGCGCACTGTGAGACCTCATAGTAATATTTGTCATTACGGGCGTTAGTTCTTTAGATAAGGATGGTATATCAATCTTTCAGACGTTCAATTAAAGGAAAGGAACATCGTTTATTTTGATAACAACCACAATAAACTTTATCAGATGCCAAATACGTTAGTATGACTGTATGGACCGACGGCTTTTCATATTTACTGAAGTAGGCCATCATATTCTCAATTGATTCAACCTGAATCAGAAATAAAATTTCACCCGCCTTCATTTATTACGTTTTGTAATTATTTGTTAAAAAATATTTGTTAAATTAGTCTGCGGATTAAATTTATTGGATTAATTATACACGTTTCCGATCAGTAGCGGCTAGAAGTAAATTATTAGTCCAAATTAGTTTTCTCACCCAATTAAAACACATTCTTCCGTATTTTTGCTAGATCCCGATCAGTTATTGCCGAATAATTTCAGTCGGCCGTTCGGTGTAGTGGTTCAGAACGGACTACTATGCCGTGAGGTCCCGGGTTCGAGTCCCGGCCGGGCAGAAATTGAGATGATGAATTTCAATTTCGTTGTCTAGTACCCATAGTACAAGCTTTGCTTAGTTTGGGACTAGAGGCGCAGTGTAAAATGTCCATGGATATTTATTTCTTATTATTTATTATTTTTTTATTCTTAGTCTTTATAATTTATCGATGTCTTTACATTCAAAATTTGAAGAAAATGAACCTCCCAAACGTTTAGGATGTCTGTCTGTGTGTTAAACGTTTCTTGAATCAATAGGATACAGTCTTATTTGGTCCCTATTACAAAGTGTGTTTAAACAATTTATAAATATACAATAATATATTTCTCACCTACTTACTGGGCAGTGTAACAGTATATCACAATTATACACCAATAAGATACAAATCTCACAAGGAGAAATCGCATAAATGACTTGATAATCTAAGCTGCAATTAAACACAACTGAAAAGGTGTTAATTAAAATATCAGCTAATTAGAATTTATGCCGTTAGATGCTAAGGTGAAAGATAAGTGATAGATTATAATGAAAGCCAAGAGCGATTTGTGACAAGTATTTTCGTGATATCAAAATCAATTGCTTGCGTTTTGTATTCCCATNTACACTAGTTGTGGAACATACATAGCTCAACTGTATCCTACATAGCGTTTACGAATTTTATTTCTTTACACCATACCTCGAGTGCTTATTGCAATAATAGCGTATAATAAAACTACACAAGTCTGTCGTCTGCATATAACTACAATAATTATGAACCTTATTTATCACTAGCACAAGCAGTCGTCGCATCGTAAAATCGAAGTTTTCTTTATTCGTAACTTCTTTTCTTTATTCGACTAATTAAATTTGTTTTTACAAATCGTCAAATGCTCTTAAGGAGCCTATACATGTCATTTTTTTTTTTTTTTAACAGTGCTTCGAGAATAACATTCGGTAAGTGTTGAGAAGAAGCGTATCAAGGGTCAACAGTATCAAGGAGTAACCTTGACCAAATGAATAGTATGATAAATTAATTATACTCGACTTACGAGAATGATATTGGTAGTATTAAATTGGTCACCATATTATTTCAGTAATTTGTGCTAGTATAACCTTGTCCTCAAGTCTTCAACAATATGAAGTTGTCTAACTTTGTATAAGTGATTGTAGGCGCATTTAGCCGTAAGAGTGCTTTGTAGTCGCATTTTGATAAACTGAAGGGGCAACTAGACTAGCCAATTTACAATCNAAATTTCAGCTCTCTGAGTTTATGGGAAGTACTAGTTCTATTTTGATGATCATCAGTGAGTGAGTGAGTGTCATAAATGCAAAACTTTGCTTTCGCTTAACTTCGGAACTAAATGACCTACAGACTTGAAATTTTGGATTTTAAGTCTGTGATTATAGCTTACTAGATAACGAAAATTTCAGCGTTCTGGTCTTATCCAGAGGTTCTCAAATAGGGGCCTGAAAATGCGGCGAAATGGTTCCAGTAAAGGATGGTACGGCAGTGTTTGCTTCGCGCTCGACTTGGCGGGGGCACTGCCGTGCCCCCAGATCTAATTCCAACTTCCGTCAAGTCCCATCTCATACTATACCAATTCCTGTACAGTCAGTTTAACTGTGTGTCGATAAATCCTAACCAGAGAAGGCTGAGTATGGATTAACGGACGTCATCATCATCAACAGCCTTTTACAGTCCACTGCTGGACTATGAGCCTCCTCCACTACAGTGGAGGATTTTGCCATCATCCCCACGCTTGGCAGGCAGTAGGGGTTGGTGACAAATTTGTTCTACTCTGTCGTCACCACACGGCTTAAACGGACGTCAGCTAATCAGAATTCGTACTTTTGACATCCCTGCAGTGTTTTGTACTCGTTGATAGCAGTTGATAAAGACTGAAAGATTATTTTAAATTGAAATGTATAACATTTTGTTAGAAGTCCCTGACTGAAGAACTTTTATCTTGCTAGTCATCATCATCATCATCATTTCAGCCATAGGACATCCATTGCTGAACAAAGGCCTCCCCCAATGCTTTCATCGTTGATCGATTGGTAGCGGCCTGCGTCCAGCACCTCCCTGCTACCTTAACGATTTCGTCGGTCCACCTTGTGTTGCTAGTAATTGTACCAAAATCGCGGAAAAAATCACACTCGGAACACTTGCCTAGTACACCACACTCTTTTTCATACTCGCTGTTTTGGAACCGCGTGAAAATCTCGTAAGTTGTTCAGGAAAAATGGAGTAGCTCAGGAGAGAAAAAAGCAATATGGGCAATAGTTGTAAAAGAGATAAAGACGACATTCGTTTGGCAAACCATTACCCGTTGTTCCAACGGGACCGGTGACTGCAGAAAATTGACACGGGACCTTGTGAAGAGGAGAAAAAAAGTTGGCCTGCAACTAGGAGCTGATTAGGATAAACGGGGGACAGTAATATGGTTTACATTTGACTTCAACTACTCGTATGTAGTTGAAGTCAAATGTAAACTGTATTAAAACAAACTTTTTCAATAAGTAATACAGTAATCTTTCCATAGGCCTCGTTGTGATCTGATTCCAGTACTCCCACAACATTTAATATGGTTTCGTCTTTCAACTGACATACCTGTTACTTGAGTATGTCTGTCTGTCTGTCGTCTGCGGTGTTTCCGGACGGATACGACCTGCAAGCTTTCAAGAGGAGAGCGTATCTTTACCTTAAAGGCCGGCAACGCACCTGTAACGCCCCTGGGTCTGCGGGTGTCTATGGGCGACGGTTGATCTGTGGCGACGGTAATCACTTACCATCGGGTGATCCGTTTGCTCGTTTGCCTCCTAAAAATCAAAGCATAAAAGGTAATGCCTGAATTTTAATTGACGGGAACGAACTATCGTGCGTAAAACTTTTTCATAAAATCATTATATGAATTGAAGTGAATTTGCGAACTGTTTCGAATCCTATACCGATTACCGATATTTTCTAATCTTCGAGTAATATTATCGACTTTGAACATTAAATTCTTAAAACAGAAGAAGGTCGTAATGACAGTTCCAAGTCAGAAATGACCGAGCCTCCAAAATTACGCCGAACACACTGTTCCGTGAGGAAATGAATTAACTGCAGACATCATTGTCTCAAATCTCCGAGTTAACTTTGAAATTAAATACCTTGGTGGTCTGCGGTTTGGCGCGAGCGCTGCGATTAAGTCAATCATGGACCGCAAATGTGCAGTAATCATGATGAAACATAACATTTTTTCAATATAATGTACTAACTTTTTAAGGTATGCGTGATACTTAAGATATGTTGCTCTAATTCTTTATTCACGCGCAGATTGCACTCACAATAGTTGGTGCGTTCTCTGTTGAAAAGTAGAGTCAAGTGGGACTACTCGAGTTACAGTTCTGTGAATGTGATAGATTCGCCTAAATTGAAAATAATTATTAAAATACGAGTATGTAGGCGCCATTACTCAGGTACGATTTATTTGACATTATAATGGTGAAATAATTTTAAGTGCGTTAATGTTTTCGTATAGCTACTTAATACCTGCATAGTAAAATATTATAGTGTCAATATTATTGTAAGGAAAATATCTAAAACTAGCTTTTGCCCACGGCTTCACCCGCGTGAAATTTTGTTTGTAATAGATCGTCATAAATTATAGCCTATATGTTATTCTGAGTTATAAACAATATTATTGTTAAAGTTTCATCAAAATCCGTTCAGTAGTTTTTGCGTGAAAGAGTAACAAACATCCAGACATTCAAACTTTCGCATTTATAATATTAGTAGGATAGGATTATGCCTTTTTATCCAGCATTTGACGAAGTTCCCGAAAAAGTATGTTTCGAAGACTACCTGTCAAGTTCGTGCAAAGCTAGTAGAAACATACATGAGCATTCTCTCTCTGTCAACAATGTATCATAGGCCGTGCTCTGTTTTCAAACGGCCATTTTCAAACATCTCATTTCTAAAGCAGACCTCGGGTCACGAATTCACGAACTACAACATCGAGACGACACTGTCCGAACGAAACACGCCTCCTTTTCATATTAATTTACATAGAAACAATACAAAAGTCGTGATGTATGCAAATATCTTAAATAAATATGTCCAAACAAGTCGAGCTCTGAATTTGAGCTTTCCATTTGACAATACATCGTGTTTAGTACGAGTTTTGTACTATTAGGGCTAGTTTTACCGGTTTCTGATAAGGTTCCAGATAGTTCCGACGCTATAAACAAAGAGTACTGATTAAGAGTGACTATCTGCTAAATGAAAGCATGTGGTGAATCAAGCCCTTATTGTTTTCAATAGATACTTACCTATACGGGACTATTCCCACCTCTCGTTCCCACCGCTGCAACTCCTGTGTAGCCAGGATCTACAGCTTGACCGCCAATAAAAACCTTACCAGTGAAGATCAAGTTTGTCCGGAGGAAAGTTTCCTATAGCGATACAGAACCAAAAATACGAAATGAAACGGCGTTAGGAAGTAACTTTTCTGCTAAAACTGTCTGTAACCAGCAGTTTTTCTAGTCGAAACTGAAACTTACAATGAAAAAAATGTTTGGTTACATACAACAAAAGTGACCACCGGACACTGGTTATGAGGAACAAAATGTTGTGTAAATTAAACAAATCATTCTGTAGTGAGCTAGACTTGGTTTGGTTATAGTTAACACATAGTTCGCCAGTCACTTTTTTCTGTAAGCTGTAACTTAACATCTTTTTCAGTGTAAACCTTAGGCATATTTTACTTGGTTAACCTAAACTTCAGCCAGCCAGAGCACGGTACAGCACCGAGTAAAAAATGTAACACTTAACAGAAGTAGGTTAACCGTAAATAAATTATAATTGGCTTTGTCTTGTTACGTTTCTTTCACGGCGTGTTAACATGGCGAGTCGGATAATGCAACAGGAATTACTACTTTAGCTAGTGTTGGTTTTGCTAATTGCATGTTTAAGGGTCTCTAATAGATAGAGCAATGTAAATAAAATTACTTACTTGGGTCCTTATTCTTGTAAAATGTTTCAGAATCTGAAAACTGAATTTTAAATAAAAATCATAATATTTGCCCTTTGGTCTGAGTTAGACAAAATTCTACGAACTTAAAGACTTGAGTTTAAATGTTTTATTCGATAATGACATTTTTAAAATTAAGTTTTAATACTGTCAGAACATGAACCGTGTTAAAATGTTTATTTTTTACCAATTAACGTAGAAAGTTAGTTATTAAATTATATTGTGGCTAGAATCATATTTTTAATATGAATTTTTCCAAATCATACACGAATTTGTATTGCAAAATTTTGTAAATTAAAAATCACGTTTACTAAAACAATGTTCATTGAAATCGCAGTCGAACCTTAATAATCTACAATTTATGGCAAAATAATTACAAAAGTAAGCTACTCGCATAATTATTAATATCGGAGTTATGTAAAACGTGATAGGAAAGTATTTTAATGGATATAATGATCAATCCACGAGCACTTAAATAAAACTACTTATGACTTCATACTGGTCTGGTACGCTCTGAGTGCCTATTTGTTTTTAAACATTTGCAACATGTTTTAGCCCTACAATAATCCTGTAATCATAATATCTAGGGAATATTCTGTGATTACGGACTGGATTATGTTGTTGTGGACCCTACTAGATAATTTGCATCAACTTGCATTTCTCATGATAGGTTTAGTAATTTTCTGTGCACGTTTTTACCTCAATCGTTGTTTACCTTATAAATTCTGATACTTTGATTTTAGGACGGACGCTTCGGCTTATAATTTCGAGTTGTGTTGGATGCTCAGGTAGGTAAATTGTGTGTTCAGTCATTGAGTTGCGTATTCCTCCATTTTCCCATCTCCAGATGTGGGTTTCCTGAAATACGAAAATATGTTTCAAGTTGTTAGATACCCTATATGCTCCCCTTAATTCAGCCCAGTTGCAAAATGTGACTACAAATTAATTAGATAGCACTTTAACTGCTTTATAGTATTTATGTTTAGTTTTACGGATTCTTTCTTTGTCAGCGAATGAATGAATTTTCGCCCCTTTCGTTTTTATATTGTATCAGTACATACAATGATTTATTTGTTGCTGACTGTCTGTGGGTTCCGTTTATAAAGAAACTTCGGGTTTCTTTCCAAAGTCATGTGTCGTAACGTAATTAGAATGAAACCATAAATAAGATGGAATGATAAATAACTAAAAACAGAACGTGTGTTCACGCTGACCGCAAAGCGAAGTAAACTGACTTAAATCATCAGAACCCACCGCAAAGCCACAGTTACGGTTGCACTAATATTTGTATAGGTGAGTGTTTGCCTTTCAACTTTCTTATTGTAAAGTGTTGTACTTAATCTGGTATGTTTACTGTAGCTGTACAAAAAGATAGAAGAATATCGGATCATCACTTACAACATTGTTCCGTAACGTACTTTATTTTATTAAAACAGCAACAGGATACGATGTTTAAAAATATACATAATGACTAAAATATTATAAAATTTAAAAGAATTGCATTCAATAAAGTGTCTAAAGTTAGAGATGAAACGGTAAGAAAAGAAAGTTTTTGAATTCGTAATGAAGTTGATTATGTTTTTTGTATGTATAAACTTTTACTGACACATCGTTATGACTAAAATAATAATGACACAGCGTGATAACAATTTGGTTAATATTAATCCTGTACAATTCAAGAAAGTTTTAGTCAATAAATTGACATAAACATTAGCTCGCGGTGGAAATTTTCATAAACAAAAATCTGTAATTATATCCGAAGGTTATCTATTATAATCTAAATCAAATAAATAACTAATTAGACTGGGCCTATAGTCATAATAAGGGCCGTTACCTTTAATTAACCTATATACGGGCAATAACGCCCAATCGTAACGTTGAATTGTTTCTATTGTCCAGTCTTGTTCTTCATTAGACCTCCAATTTCACACATTAATTTTATTGTTGAGGTTCACCTTCTTACTTCTACATTTTAATCCAGGTAGTTTTTTTTCGAGAGCTCCTCTGTGGGCACAATAATTCATTTAGATAAGTAAAATTTATGGGCTTTACTGGGCTTAGGCGGTAGAGGTAACTGATTGATAGGGCTTTATTCTAGGTGCTCGCGGACAGAATACATCTTTTATACTGGAGTGAACATTATGAACAGACAACACACTTAATTATATTACGTACCCTTTTCGCAAAACAATGTTTAATCTATTTTTATAGGAATTCAATTAAAAACTTCGACTTATTTTACTCTCAAAATAAAAGACACACAAGAGAGCATACAGCTACAACTCTACATTCAATAACTTTGATATCAGATGCTGAACTTTAAATGCAAAATTGTACTAAGATGTCCAATATATATTTTCTTTTTACAAAATACGCGAACTCACCTAGAAATATTCAATACTTAAGTCCGTGAGAAATGCATTAAGTAAAATGAAATTCAGTTTGTTCCCCGATCCCGTCTATGATAACAATATAAGCTTCGGCTACACTTCTGGCTGCCTAGAATTTAATGCCTTTGCAACAGAAAGAAGTCGATATCCTATTTTCGAACTTCTCATAATTCCTCTGATTAAATTATTTTGCGGTTTCCAAGACAGTTAGCTATCTCCCGGGACTATGCAACCTTTACTGGTTGGGTTTCATTGGAGGTCAAATTGTAGATTTGGCAGGAGATGCAGAGTGAAAAAGAAAAGTAGGATTAATTCTACTAATATTATAAATGCGAAAGTTTGGATGTATGGATGTTTGTTACTCTCTCACGGAAAACCTCCGAAAGGAATTTGATGAAACTACAGTATTATTTTTTATTACCCAGAATAACATAATATGTATAGGCATTATTTATGACGATCTGTGAGAAACTAAATTTTACGCGGGTGAATCCGCGGGCAAAAGCTAGTCCTACATAAAAACTCTACATATGTCATCTATCAACACAATCGCAGACATTACAATTTGTTCTCAGAGTAGAGACAATACATGAAACAAAACAGTTTTGAAATCCTTATCATTTCAAGGGTAGTCCTACTAAATCAATTCGGGTTGGTATTTCAGTGTGGCTATACCTTTATAAGAGGTCAACGGGGCCTATTGTTTATGAAGGAACGTGAGATTGACGGAGGTGTTGGTTGTAGTAGGTTATGGTATTGAATAGTTTTAGCTAGACAAGTTCCTTGTTGCGAAGTTTACTTGTGTTTTTTGGGGGTATTAAAACCATAAATAAATATCCTTGGACATTACACTACGCTTCTGGTCCCAAACTAAGCAAAGCTTGTACTATGGGTACTAGACAACGGATATAAACATACTTAAATACTTTTTTTTTGTAAATCGTTCGTTCGTTCGTTTCAGCCGAAAGACGTCCACTGCTGGACAAAGGCCTCCCCCAAGGATTTCCACAAAGACCGGTCCTGCGCCGCTTGCATCCAGGTACTTCCCGCGACCTTCACCAGATCGTCGGTCCACCTAGTGGGAGGCCTGCCCACGCTACGTCTTCCAGCTCGTGGTCGCCACTCAAGAACTTTTCTGCCCCAGCGGCCATCATCTCTTCGAGCTATGTGCCCCGCCCACTGCCACTTGATTTTAGCGATTCTGCGGGCTATGTCAGTCACTCTGGTTCTCCTACGGATCTCCTCATTTCTGATTCGATCACAAATTAAATCACAAATATTTTTGTAAATACATACATATATAGTAACTCCCAGACCCGTCACAGAAATTAAAATTCTGTCTCTCGGCATAGTAGTCCGTTTCAAACCACTACACCAAACGGCCGATCATATTTCGGTTTTTACAGGAAAAATACACATTTTCAGTACAGTTAACAGTAACCAATTTGAACATAACAATGTATTAGATAATATGTGAATTAAATAACTACCAAAAAATTTACTTTCAACAAACTATTTCATTTGGTATTAGATTTAGATATTGACGCCTTCGTGTATATAGTCCAGTAGAATTAGCTTTTAAATCGGAAATAATTCCTATAAAAGATTTTATTGTTTTAATGGCTTCATTGGTTGCCCATTAAGACTCTCCTAAGTTTTCGACTTCGACGGAGTTGTGCTTAAGTGGTGGGGGCCCCCGAAAGCGGCGTTTTTTCGGTTTTCCGGTTATACCGCGTAAAGGACTTACCCTATCGAAAAGTGGTCTTCATGACGGTTAAAGGGCACTTAATCCTGCATTGAATAAGACCAAATTCATATGTTTTGGACAAACCGTTCTCGCGCTAAAGTTCGGCAAAGTAGAAAATATACGTATAATTAATGACCCTCTCCACGTCCAATGGTTTGTTACCCACAGGCTTCCAAGTCTTGAAAAGGGCCACCTCAACCAGTGTAACCCTATCAAGGCTTACGAGCTTGATGCGCCTATCCTTGTTCGTCCCAGCCGTTCCTTAACTGCGGTTGCTGCACCTCTTCCTGGCACTCACCTGAACGACTCTGTGTTACCTACTGTGGCTGCCCCTCTTCCTTGTATCCTCCTGCATGACTACGTTGCCTAGCCGTATGCCTGGTCTAAGGTTCGACGCCAAAAATCAACAACAACAAGTTCATATTAAAACGCTGAAGAGTTTTTTGTTTGTTTGTTTGAACGCGCTAATCTTAAGAATTACTAGTTTGATTGAAATCATTATTTTTGTGTTGAATAGCTCATACATTGAGGAAGGCTATAGGATATATACAATCACTCTACGACTAATAGAGGCGAAGCAGTAAAGAAAAATGTTGCAAGCACGGAAAATAGTATTTAAACTATTTTCACGCGTACAAAGTTGATTTTGTGGCGTCGAACCTTGGACCAGGCATATAGCTAAGCAATGCAATCGTACAGGAGGGTACAAGGAAGAGAGGCAGCCACATTAGGTAACACAGAGTCGTTCAGGAGAGTGTCAGGAAGAGGTGCAGCAACCGCAGTTAAGGAACGGCTGGGACGAACAAGGATAAGCGAATCAAACTCGTGAGCCTTGTTAGGGTTACACTGGTTAAGGCGACCCTTTACAAGGCTTGGAAGCATGTGGGTAACAAGCCATTGGACGTGGAGAGGGTCATTAATTATACGTATATTTTCTACTTTGCCGAACTTTAGCGCGAGAACGGTTTGTCCAAAACATATGAATTTGGTCTTATTCAATGCAGGATTAAGTGCCCTTTAACCGTCATGAAGACCACTTTTCGATAGGGTAAGTCCTTTACGCGGTATAACCGGAAAACCGAAAAAACGCCGCTTTCGGGGGCCCCCACCACTTAAGCACAACTCCGTCGAAGTCGAAAACTTAGGAGAGTCTTAATGGGCAACCAATGAAGCCATTAAAGCAAAAAAATCTTTTGTAGGAATTATTTCCGATTTAATCAATTTTTGTGTTTAATTCTACTGGCCTATATAAAGATAATCGTCATAAAAGCTAAGTGGGTATGATAAGTATTTATTTATTTATACTTCAATGCCAAAAATATTAACACTAGGCGAACTTAATGCCATAAGGCATTCTCATCCAGTTTACCTTTGGGTTATGCAGAAAAAGTAGTAGGTAGGTATGATAAGTATGTTAAAATGTAACATGTATCAATGGCTAATTTATCTATACTTACAATTAAATGTTAACTAGTTTATGCCAGCTGCTTTAACCGTGTGTAAATCTGTTAAACAAAAATATTTCTTTCTCATGATTATGTAGCGCATCAAGTAATTACTATGAGATTACTATAGCAAACACATCTTTCACATAAACAATGTTAATATGATTCTGTGTATTTTTAACGATGACTGCAACTTTTTCTGCCTTAAGAAGATACTGATATATGTGAAGTTATCACACGAGATTAAATTACAAAGATAAAAATATTAAAATGTCACGCGGGCCGAACTTTGGGCCATAAAATGTTTATCGATATAAAAATGACACGATCCAACATTTTTATCGATCGTAATCGAATTGCGGCTTACATTTTAATCGTAATCCGAACTCTCACTGGCGGTTACAGTAAAAATATCCGGCTTACTGGCAAGCTAGCGGAATTCCATAAAATCATTTTTAATTTATTAATGTATACAACGCGCTCTCTCCGGTTTATGGAGCTTACGCATCGGCGCGCCTGCGCAGATCGGAGGCGTGTGCCGTATCCTCCTGGTAGGGTTGCCTCTGGTCGATTACTCATGATACCGCAAAACATCATTAGGCATAAGACTTCTACATTAAAATTTTTCATGAACAGTAAATAGTCATTAGTATTTTTTTTTCATATTGCACATTTTGTCTTTTGACTCTACATCGTGACTCTGAAACTTTACGAACGTTTTTATACCCTACATATTCTGTCAATAAATAATAAAGTCTCCAGCACCTAACTAGCTGTGAAAAAGCTAAAGTATTCAACCATTAGTTCAACCGTCAAATTTTCACATTGTTTACAAAAGTGTTTTGTTTGATTAATTCATGTAATGTTGAGATTTTCTATTCAGGGTGTCAACCCTACCTTGGCTAAAATGATGGCTGTGATAACGTCAATTTGAGATGCGTTTAACGGTGTTTCAGTAACAGATTTGGTGGGCTAGAGAGGCCGTGTTGAATGGATTAGCGCGGCAAATGCCAAATATGGCCGATGTGGCGCTTCGGTCCAAAGTTGGCTGTTGTGGCGCTGTACAAAATGTTACCATTTTGTTTCTATTCTGGTCAAACACGAGCTACAAGTTATTTTGATGTTAGTGTTAAAATAGAAAACTAAAATATTTTTTTAAGATCGTCGGTTGTCAATATGAAAACCGTCTGAGCATGACCCTTTGTTGAATGCCTTTATAATGATATACAACTGTAAAAATAACCTAGAAAACATTTCTTAATCACTTATTAAATTATGACCTAGGTATGTTACGGTGATAAGCCACTAACAACAAACGTTAAATAAGATAGTATTATGAAAGGTTTCATTAAGTTTGGATGTTTTTTCGTCCAGTTTTTTTTTTCACCGTTAGATAAGTAGAACTAGACATTCTCGAAAATAATTTAAGTTTTTTTTCAACTAGTAGATGCACAAGCCGGAAACTGAACTCACGACCTCATGCTGTGCAATGGATTTTATCACTAGTCTTTCGCGGTCATACGTTAAAAATCTTAGAAATTAAAGATAATATGCAGGGAAATCTGTAAAATTTGTCTTTAATTAGTAATTTAATGGCGCCCATCGACCGTTATATCTTAAGTGCGGCACTTTGAAAATAATTACAGTTTAAACCACTAAACAAATTTAATAAGAACAAATAAAAATAAGTATTTAATATGAATCTCAGACGAACGTAGCAAACAGAAGTTATTCCAGGGTTTCTTTTCCACTCTTTCTGGGCACATAATAACTTATGTAACACAACTTGTTACGATCTATTTTAACGTATATATGCAATGGTGTTTTACAATAAAAAGCATTACTTCCCCGTACTTTAAAATCGTCAAAACTTTAGAGATTTTCCCATCCTCTTCAGCAAGAAAACATTTTTGGCACGGTGGAAACTGATTTATTGGCAATTCAACAAATATACAAACTTTAGACTTTACTGATTTTATTTATCCGAACATTTCCCACTTGTATAAGATGTTCATTAAACGATTGTATGGTTAAATGATTTTCAAATAAATCCTTATCTACAATTCTCCAGCTTCGGAAAACAAACGGTGACTAGTCGGCACGATTCTGGCAAAGATTTGTATATTCCAACGTTTTAGAGAATCACGCACTCACTTTGCAATGGACGTTGCTGGATAATTTAAAAAGTAAATTAGCTACATCTACATCCGATTGCAAGGAGTATTCTTAACCTATATACCCAATTGCTAATGGACTTTGTAACTAATAGGATGTTTGCTAGTTCTTACTACTTACTTAAATATATATCCGGCCAAAGATTACCTGTTATATTGGCAAAATACACACGTGCTGTACTCGAATACACAGTCATACCCATGCCGTTAGTGCTAAGTAGGTAAAACACTTCTAGAATAGAAACGAGTGTGTTAGACATAATTTATTTTTCTATTAACTATCAAAAAATATTCGATGTCAAATGTAAATACAGTTTTAAAGTCAATAAATAACTTACGTAAGACGCGTATACCTAAATTATGCAAATCAGGAACATAAATATAAACAGTGAAAACATGGTGACAACTCGATAAATACAATTTTTGAAAATGAAGTCTGTGCCAGTGGTTTTTGATTCATTTGTCAGGATCTGCTAATGAGCTTTTTATTTAATGGTTATAAATTGCAGTCTCTATTAATGTTTGGATTTTGCAAATTTGAATTTGAGTATTAGATTTGAATATAATTTGAGTGGAGCTTTTTTTCTGTAATATATTTACATTAATTTAAATGCCTAATAAACTCGTAAAAGTCCAGGTCTGTTCTCAGTCACTTAATAATCAAATATGCACGCCTATTGTCTGTAAATAGAACAGTAAAAAACCCACGTGATGCATGGAGACTGTTAATAAAGAATTTGTCGTTTAAAGCAAACTGTCTTTAGTACTAGAAAATGAATTTCGTGCGCGAGAGTGCCATCTCGTATACACGCGATCCGCGCCTCCGCTGCGCGAGCGCAAATGTACCGTAATGTGTACACACGCGCGCGTGTGTGTGTGCGGTAACTTGAGAAGCTATAGACTCGGCCGAATATGAGACTGTCACTGTAATGTCAATGTAATGGCAATAGTCCGATATTATCTGTACGAATTTATCGGTCTTGCTTTCCTTGGATTAACTTTCTCGTGTTAGTTTTTCCCTTTTTTGGGTAAAATGTGCGTAGTCTTCTGGCAAGAAAAGTGTTTGTTTGCTTTAGTAAATAAGATAATTTTGGTGAATAACAACATTAGGTATATCAAAGTTGGAAGACCACTTATGTATACTGCTGACCTATAGACGTTGCCACAGATTCGCTACGAGGAGGGACTGAAAATATTTTTGCCGCGTCTAAACCATCATAGAGCTGCCGGCCAGCGGAGCACGACATTTGAAATTAAAAATATAACGGACGCGCGATCTCTTATAAACAATTGTTCCGATTTTCTCGGAAATTAATGCAACATCGGTCTCATTATCCAACAGTGGAGCGCTTTATGATAAGTACCCAGTGATGGACAGGCCAGTATACGTAGTTACACCTGCTCTAAATCATTGGGTATAAAGCGGAGTGCACAATAAATTCCACAGATTTTTGAAATATAGGTTCATTCTTTTTCTCTTTTTAACGTCTGTGTCACAAGAATAATCATCCTAATGTATTGATCATCCCCAAAATTTTTATATTAAAAGGAGCGACTATGATGTGAATAAATTTTTGGAATGTATTGTAAAAAAAGATTATTAATTCAAATTGTGAATCGAACATTTAATTTTGCTAGATATAAAAGATCACAATGCGTTATTATCTTTGGATAGTATAAATTGTTTAAATTCTAATTGGTTCCAGATTCCACTACACTCTACACTTACTACCACAAATACCACAATCTCTATTTCCAATACATTGTTGTTAAAATTTGCAACAACCTAAGTAAGTGTCCAGTGCATACTCTGCCTAAACTAATTTGCATTTTTCACGGCCAGACATTTAGGCCTTCAAAGATTATGATCGGCGCTCCGTCTAGTGTTTCCAATGTTGTTAATAGTATGTACAGTTATTTACATCGCCTTTTTCATTCATATTCCGAGATTTGCTTCCCTGGATAGAGTTTAATCGTCATTATTGTTCCGCATCAACAATGATTATTGTGTTTCGTAATACTCATGACATTTACGATGGAAGAAATGCTTTACATTTATGCTAAATGTCAACAGTCATCTTCTGTAATCACGCTTTTTCTCCACGAATAAATTGATCGCTTCAATGAACATGAGTGAAAGATAAATATTTGATGTGCACAGTTTTTTACGATTTCCAAATGTGCACGCCATTATTAGATCCAAAAATGAATTATTAAAACAAATCCCCAAACAATAACAGTAGCATGACAAGCCAAACATTTGCCTTTTTTCGAGGACACGCATGAATAATTTATTAATTCTTCGACCACCTAACTGTAAAGATGACAATGCTGAGATCAATACGACTACTGTCCAGACGAGTATACATTTTGTTCGATTTATTGGCACACACATAAATAACGAGACTGCAGAGCTGGTCCGTATAAAAGAACCGGCGAATTATAGAGCCACTGTAAATAAAGCTGAGGATATAACTCTGTCGACGACTTAATCTCACATTTGACAAAGGTTGGGCTACTTTGAACCAAGATCTATGAGGTGACTGGATCTTGGCCTATATTCTGAGATGACGATCTGTACTCAATAATTGATTCAAGCTAGTGATTAATGTACATTTTTAATTCAATCTATCACATATGAATCAAGAATTTGAATTAGGTTTACAGCGTCGTTTCAGAATACGAGCCCTGGATTTAATCCGTTAAAGCCCCATGGTTTATTCTTTCTTGATAATTTGCTTAAACTAAGTGCTTATTCTGAGACTCTTAATATTCGATTACTATATGATTTCTTTCTGATTAACTTGTTGATACAAATATAAAGGCAAACTCTACCATTAAAACCACTATGATGGTGGTATATTGTTATACGAGCTTTATTACCTTACTATTTCATTCGCCTTTCAATATGATCGATCATAAATAAACGTGTTATCTTAGGCTTTAAAGAATTGTGATGTGTTATCAATAGTTTCTAGGTGGTCATTTATTTCTCTAATGTCGCCATCATTCTTTGTTGACATGTCTCTCTCTTTGTTGCTTATGTGACATCCATTAATACTACTTTGGATATATCGTGTTTTACGTTCCCCTTTATTCAAGTATCGAAATCGCGATACTTTGTTTGAATTTATTGATTCTTTGAATTTTCACTTTTATACTCGAAAAATATTGCTTTTATGATGAATTTACAACTATCTTTACCTACTTAATGAATATCAACCATACTTATCTGGATACTTGCATTAAACCAATTATAAAGTGTAAACAATTTACCCATTACAATACCATACCCATATACGCAATTACCACTGTAACAAGACCTTTAATATTCATTCAGAGTCGAAATATGTTGAGTCGATGGGCAGGGTACATGGGTCATAAAAACTGGTAATTGCATATGATTATACGTTAGGAGACTAGTTCCGAGGTAGAGCTGTTGAAGATGTTACGGTTCTAGATTCTACGGATACGTTAAAAGATCCGCTAATTTCGGTTATTGAAACAGAAGTCAATAACGAATCTTTTTGGCTTAGTATTATGATGTGTAAGTGACCGTCAAAAAATAATAGTTCTGTCTTTCAGGTGCTATACTCTTGCAAAGCGAGTTAGAACATTCGATTCGGCAGCATTCGTTGAACTTTTCTCTCACCATTCATCTAGGATGAACCGATTAATGCCACTCTTCACAAGTGCTCGCTAAAACGTTGAGTAATATGCCTTGGATTTTCCATTCACAAAGTAATCAAATACACACCTAACGTGACTTTTTTAGGGTTAGGTATGTGTCGAATCTTTGCGATCTCAAACATCCGTTACATTCGGATATGTCGATAATAGACATCCTTATTCTGAAGTACTACACCCACGCGGCCTATTCGTTTGATTAGGAATCGCTGAATCAGTGGAAGACGTGTGGGCCATTAAGTGTTTTAATTCTAAGAGCTCCGCAAACATTTTGCGTTAACGATCAGAAAGTTAATAGTGTTGGGACTTGGAACGCTGACAATTGGCCGCGAGCGCGGGTGGATGTAATTAAATTAGATGACCACTTTGTCGTTTTTGCAACGTGAAATATTATCACATTGTTCCGTGAAATGCAGCGTGTCATTTACAGTAATTAATGTAACGGTTTCTACAGCAAATATTCGATAATTATTAATTGTACTATCGAAGTCATCATTAACACAAAACTGTGTTTGAGTGTTTGATAATTGTGCTAATAAATTATCGAGATGTATCGTAATTTTGATTCAATTTCTTGATTTATACACGTGTCAAAAATCCCGGTTTTGATGATTCATCTAAAGGCGAGTTTAGATTAAACGAGAAAACTTTACTGTTTTATCACGATATGTTTTGTAGCTCTATCTTTGTTCGTGGGAATTCTAATATTATTCTAGGAATGTTTCACGAATGCTAGCCATCTTGAAATGCCAACTAGCCAAATGGACAGAACATTATCAGTTTTGTCTATAGCATACAGTCACCTTTATTTCTAGTCGGATTCTAGTTCTATTGTTTAGGTGTCTTTATTATTTCAGTATTAATGGTCATAGAATACCTTTACTTAAAGAAAATGCTTCTTGCTTTAATTCTTTAGTCATCAGTAAGTTTAAACGTACCTTTATAAATCGTGGATTATAATCGCACCTATCTCAAGCAAAGATCTACCACTAATTCAGATAAATGAAATCGCAGATGCAATAGGTCGAATGGCGTGTCTTACAATTAAAGTACGCTTTACCAAGCGGCATAAAGATTAATTGAGATAACGCTACAAAAATATTAATTATACATCGCTTATCTCTCCATACCAGTAAGTACCAGAGTCTGATACTCAATGCAGAAAGATAAAATCTCCGAGATTGAGTGCGTGAGGTCATACGTCTTTATTGATATAGCTCATAATGATATTTTATTATTGTAATTTGTACAAATGAAAGCGTTGCATGATTTTTATATCGGCCTAATCGTCCAGATGGTGGTTTCACTCAGTGATTTTAATCCATTTGCTGTCGGCATTTTTAATAGCTTGATAGCCATTCTACGATCATATGGATCATGTAACTATGGTGTATTAACGCGTGGTAGTCATATTGTAACTAGATAATCATACGGTATGTAATTAAATTACTAACTTTAATCGGAATACTGGTTTTTTGATCAACTTCCAATATAGAACGTTTGCTGTAATAAAGTTATAATCGGTCTTATAAATTAGTAAAAATAGAAAAGGCTTCGGCAGCTCAGCATTACGTTTTATATCGTTTGACAAATCGATTAAACTTCCAAGTAATCGAGAGGACGTTAACTAATCGATCCTTTTATGTGGCTGGTTATAATTAATGATATTGTTTATTCGAATGCTCAATGGAATATCGTAGAGTACCGAAGGTACTTACCACTATTATATCAGAAACCTCAGTTAATAATGGCTGTGATAAAAAGGTCAATAATCACCTAATACATTTCGTATTTTCAAGCTTATCTCTGTAAGAAAAAAATGATAATTGCTCGTGTTAACAAATTGCATGTTCTTTTTATAATATCGATTGTACTCAATGCTAAATTGATACACTCATGCTCTCTATGGAAATGTTATTTGTAAGAATTTTGTTTACTAATTAATTGAGTAGCCATATCTAAAACGTAAGTACATAGGTACCTTATTTTAGAATTATCGCAGTAAGAGTTCATAGATTAACGTTCTAACAGGAGCATGTAAGTTTTTCCTCACAAATTATCTCTAATATGGTCACTATATTGGATACACTCTTTCTATGAACACACGTTGAATCATTTCCTTGAAATAGTACTGAACCAGTACAATTTAAACCTATATCTTATATAGTATAATGTGCATTCAAGTGTCATTCTTATACCGAGTTCTGGATGGATTAATGGCCTCCTAGAACTGACTGGGGATCGTCAATCTTTTTTACTAACTTGGTCTCGGTACAGGCCAGCAGTTTCTTGGTTCCGTAATAGTGTGTGCTATGTTCTATAGCTATAGTAATTAATATGGTAGATATGTACATTGGATAAGCTTTGTTGAGCTTCCGTCGCGTTGTTTAGTGGTAAAAAGTACTTTTGCTACCCTGGTCTTGAGTTTGGTACCCGAATGGAGCACATAAAAATATGTTTGTTTGCAGTTTGGATAGGATGTTGCAAGTTTGAATAAATCTAAGTCTAGAGGGCAAGTGGACATTTTCGTGCGTCACACTTTATGGTATTTGATATTATAATTAGACTTTTTTGGACTATTAAAGTTTCGGAGTAAAAAATAGGTTATAGGAAAATATCAAATTAGGCAGATGAAGCTGTTGCTTTAACAGCTAGTTTCATACAAGTAAAGACATCAAAAACACTGCAATATCGTTGTAAACAGCTCGTCAAGTAAAATGGCTAATTCTACCAGCCTGTACGGGGATATAAACTCGAATTCTTATAGCATCTATCTTGTTCTCCTCAACTCATTTCGCCCAACGTTATGACATGCGAACAATGCAGCTCATCAAGTAAAACAGTGTACAGTAGCCAACAGAAGGCTGTACGTTTTTATTGCAAAATCGCACCCATTACAACGGTATAAGACCCTCTGGTGTTTCTAGCTTTAGGTGCCGACACTGTACTAAGTAAAAGCTTCTGTCTTCAGCGGCATCTGTCAATGAGCGATAAAATGTAACTGGATTTTTAACAGTCAATTTATGTAGGTACTGTGTAAGAATGTACTTTAGGGTATGTTAGCACTATCGTAAATAGTTGCGCCTATCATAGAAGGCATGGTAATTTATGCTAACATTGTTCAAAGCATGTTAATTTTGGATAGCGCTCTTTTCAAAGTTCTTCACACTTGTACATGGGAATGATTCAATTAGTCCTGGCGGTAGATAAGTACTCTTTCTCTTGATCATCGCTTAATATTGATAGAAAAGATATCTGTAGACTCGATGCGAATGTTTCATAAGTGTGTTAACGAAAAGTAAACTATTAAATGTCGGATCGCCGGCGGTAAACTTCAAATAGATTACCCAAGAAATATTTTCCTTGAAAATAACCCTATAATATACGGTATCCGCGGCATAATAAGTGCTAATGAGCTTAATATAACGTTGGCAACCATCATCAGAACAACAACGTGCCGACACAGAAAATGATTTGCTGTAACGCCTTTTACTCGTAACTGTTGCCTTGCTGTACTTTGTTTCCAGCATTAGCACTTAACCAATTGTTGTCGAGTTAAACCACATCATTTTAAACAATGAGCGTTCGAAATGTCGAAGAGTGAAAGTGGAACTCCCTTCGCGAAGACAAAAAGGTTTATGTTCTATGATTGTGACATTTAGATAGGTACCCCTCCTAAAGTCATGAAATAAACTCTTGACTTAACTCTTTTGTGAAGGTAAGCGTTAGTTTTATTTGGACGTAGACGCTCCTTTTCTAATTGCTGACAACCCCTTGTAAAATACAACATAGGTTTCAGGGCGTGTAGGTAAATAAAAGCATTTAAATGCGTAATGGAATTAATTTCCTTTTTGCATTCATGATAGCTGCTCATAAATTATTTAAACCTTGTAGTTATTTAATTTTACAATGCATAAATAAATACGAGATGAATTTATTAAAAATATTCATACAAGTATTTGTTTTATCTTAATATCCTAGTATGATTTATTGGGATTAAAGGTTCACGTCCAGCGGAACTTTTGCTACCTTCATTTCATTATTCTCTCTCTGTTACTCATGTAAGCACTTTACTGTGAATGAGAAGGATGAAAATGTCAAGAATACGGAAATCCCATCAAAAACAATACTTGTCAAAAAAACCAAGTCTCGCAACTCAGTTGTTCTACGGTAAAAAGTTGTGAGATCCATGTAATACCAAGTCCTGGCCAGGAAATCTTTAACGTTTTACATAAATTATTGACTTGGCCATCGCACTAAATAATTTAATTTACACGTGTTTTCATGCGATGGCCAAGTCAATATATTTATGTAAAACGTTAAAGATTTCCTGGCCTGGACTTGGTATTACATGGATCTCACAACTTTTTACCGTAGAACAACTGAGTTGCGAGACTTGGTTTTTTTGACAGGTATTGATTTTGATGGGATCTCATTTCTTTTTGTATTTTGTAGACAGCAGTTATGTATCTAGAAAACTGGACCGAAATTGAAAAATTTTACTCGACTTGGCGGTTGCACTACCGTGCCCCCAAATATTTTAGTTTTTCCTTGATTCATACACCAAACACTACTTATATTCCAAATTTGAAGCTTCTAGGTCTGCTAGAAGTGCCTTAGAGTTTTGATGATCGGTGAGTCAGTGAGTCAGTGAGTCAGTGAGTGACAAAATTAAGTAACTTTGACCCGTTATAATTCTTAAACTACTGGTTCAAATTGAATGAAATTTTAAATATACCGTGTCTTTACAATGCCTGTATAGCTAATGAAAATTCAGCCTTCTAGTTTTATCCACAACGAAGTTACAGGCGGTCGAAAATGGACTGAATTGCTTCGAGAAAAGGATGGTACGGCCGTGCCGCTTTTTTGCTCGACTTGGTGGGGGCACTGCCGTGCCCCCAGATTATTATCCCAAAGCTTTAAGCTCCACTCCAATCTATTAAACCTATAGATTTTATTAAGTCCCAACATGTCTGTTTGATTATTATTGAAATAAATCAACAAACACCATAATATAAATTACATTATATCAACCGTTTTTATAATTTTACAGAGATTTTCCAATAACCCTTTACGAGGTTTTGTAATCAAAATGTTAATGATATTAATTTTATTTAACAATTTTACTCCTCGTTTAGCGGTAATTTTAGTAATATCTTACCGCGGTATCTAAAGATCTGTTATATTCCCAAGTCTTAGCAATAATGCTGGATATTTTGAATTCTTTAGCTGTTTTGAAGGTTTTTGAGAATACCGCTAGCAGTAACAAGCACACTTTTTACGAGCTTTTCGTTAGCACTCGGAAAGTTCAAATTAAGCTCTCGCCAATTTTATTTACGGCTGACTCGCAAATCATGCACTCAAACACTACTAACGCTAACTAAATAGAATACTGCTCGTTATAAATGTTCAGACAACCAACGAAATTTTTAGTCCAGTAGAATTAGCTTTTAAATCGGAAATAATTCCTACAAAAGATTTTATTGTTTTAATGGCTTCATTGGTTGCCCATTAAGACTCTCCTAAGTTTTCGACTTCGACGGAGTTGTGCTTAAGCGGTGGGGGCCCTCGAAAGGGGCATTTTTTCGGTTTTCCGGTTATACCGCGTAAAGGATCTTACCCTATCAAAAAGTGGTCTTCATGACGGTTGAAGGGCACTTAATCCTGCATTGAATAAGACCAAATTCATATGTTTTCGACAAACCGTTCTCGCGCTAAAGTTCGGCAAAGTAGAAAATATACGTATAATTAATGACCCTCTCCATGTCCAATGGTTTGTTACCCACAGGCTTCCAAGTCTTGAAAAGGGCCACCTCAACCAGTGTAACCCTATCAAGGCTTACGAGCTTGATGCGCCTATCCTTGTTCGTCCCAGCCGTTCCTTAACTGCGGTTGCTGCACCTCTTCCTGGCACTCACCTGAACCACTCTGGGTTACCTACTGTGGCTGCCCCTCTTCCTTGTATCCTCCTGCATGACTACGTTGCCTAGCCGTATGCCTGGTCTAAGATTCGACGCCAAAAATCAACAACAACAAGTTCATATTAAAACGCTGAACAGTTTTTGTTTGTTTGTTTGAACGCGCTAATCTTAAGAATTACTAGTTTGATTGAAATCATTATTTTTGTGTTGAATAGTTCATACATTGAGGAAGGCTATAGGATATATACAATCACTCTACGACTAATAGAGGCAAAGAAGTAAAGAAAAATGTTGCAAGCACAGGAAATAGTATTTAAACTATTTTCACTCGTACGAAGTTAATTTTGTGGCGTCGAACCTTGGACCAGGCATATGGCTAAGCAATGAAATCGTACAGGAAGGTACAAGGAAGAGGGACAGCCACATTAGGTAACACAGAGTCGTTCAGGAGAGTGCCAGGAAGAGGTGCAGCAACCGCAGTTAAGGAACGGCTGGGACGAACAAGGATAAGCGAATCAAACTCGTGAGCCTTGTTAGGGTTACACTGGTTAAGGCGACCCTTTACAAGGCTTGGAAGCATGTGGGTAACGAGCCATTGGACGTGGAGAGGGTCATTAATTATACGTATATTTTCTACTTTGCCGAACTTTAGCGCGAGAACGGTTAGTCCAAAACATATGAATTTGGTCTTATTCAATGCAGGATTAAGTGCCCTTTAACCGTCACGAAGACCACTTTTCGATAGGGTAAGTCCTTTACGCGGTATAACCGGAAAACCGAAAAAACGCCCCTTTCGGGGGCCCCCACCACTTAAGCACAACTCCGTCGAAGTCGAAAACTTAGGAGAGTCTTAATGGGTAACCAATGAAGCCATTAAAGCAAAAAAATCTTTTGTAGGAATTATTTCCGATTTAATCAATTTTTGTGTTTAATTCTACTGGCCTATTTGAAGAAAGTATAAAATAAATTACTTTCTTAATAATTCTACAAATACGTCTCAGTGGATGGAGCGTGAAGAATGTTGTCACTTTCAGACAATTTGGAATGAGTTGCTCAAATTGTAATTATTTTAGCGGGTTGAAATTTTTATTTGATTTAAATCGACATTGTCTTTCTTGGAAGATAATGAGTAGTTTCTTTTAGCTGTTCAATTATATTTAAACAGTTTCGATTGATTGGACACAGATAACTTGGAAATAATTCGTTGAGTTTCAAACAATGGTAGACTTAAGTGGAACTAATTTAAGGGTTAACAGAATTTGATCACTCTTTTTGTTACCGTGTCTAGGGAAATTCGGATTCAATGTCGTGGTAAACTAATCCTGCGTTTTCATGGTACAAATTAAAACTGACGCTGTTAGAATACTTCATCACGTTGCTTAGGGATTGTCGTGTGTCACATATGGTTTTTAATTTCCATCAATATTGCCCAATCATCTGCAAAAAGTTCATATGGTTTATAGATTTAAATTATAGCTTCTGCATGGTTTTAAGCGCTTACATCCTTCTTCATAAGCATTACATATTAATTGCCAATAAAATAATTATAAGACCTTAGTACATTTAATTACGTGATACTTCAGCTTCTGCCTCTTATCTTCAGAATCATTTTTATCACACCACCATATCTCGAAATAAAATTGTTTTTAATATGCAAAGCTAATTATAGATACCAATAAAATGAGAAAGCAGCGAAGAAATTTGTCCATTCATGAACATTTTGATTCGTATTAGCCGCGGATCAGGTTTAACCATAACTGGTTCTATCATTGGACGAAACCCACTTTTGAATGGGTTCTAATGTACAGTGCTGCGTATCGTAAGCACTACCCGAGTTGGTATGGGCGTTTGTAATGCTACGCCTTAGAATGCGCTTTTACACGTCATTATAGGTAGGGATGTTGTAAAATCAGAAGAAACTTGTTTGAATAATTGTTGTCCATTGTAAGGTAATGACGACAGTTAGCAATCGTCGTAACCTACCACAAAATGACAAATGGATTTAATTGAAGATGTGAAGTTCAAAATTGATCAAGGAAATCGTCATTAGCAGTCGACATTTGTTTGCAAGTATCTGTTATTAGCATGAGACCTATCTGAAATTGCATAGGTCGGTATTTTAGAGGCTTATAAACAAACTTTTTTCTGTCGGTACATGTATCGATTTTGTTTGAAATTGCATGGCTATTTAATGTCCATTTGACTAAAGCAACAATTCGCGTTAACAATTCTTCATAAGAATAATATCTTTGAAGGGCTCGGAGGGTCACTGCCATTAACTCGACCGCTGCAAGTAAAATGATTTTTGCATGCGTTTTCTGAGGAATATTCCTGGATTGAATGGTCCATTGTTTCTGAAAGCTAATAAGTAAACAACTTTAAGATGACCCGATTTGACAACGTGTTATTTTAGTAGAAGTTTAACTCCGTGAACGCTTCAAGTTGTTATTTATGAATACAAAGAGTAGATCCATAAGCATTGTTAAATTGAATTCCAGACGATCGTCTTTCGAGCAGACATCAGGACTAAATCTTTTTTTTTTTTTTTTATCCAAAACGAGGAAGCTCTTGGCCTGTATCTCACCTGATGGTAAGTGATGATCAGGCCGAAGGTGGAAGCGAGCTTCACCCGGAATCCTCAACCACGGAGGAACTGGCTATCTTACCTCTAACTGCCGGAACACAACAATGCTGTTAACATTGTTATTATGGCGACAGACTTAGGTAAGATGGTNTCTTTTTTTTTTTTTTTTTTCCAAAACGAGGAAGCTCTTGGCCTGTATCTCACCTGATGGTAAGTGATGATCAGGCCGAAGGTGGAAGCGAGCTTCCCCCGGAATCCTCAACCCCGGAGGAACTGGCTATCTTACCTCTAACTGCCGGAACACAACAATGCTGTTAACATTGTTATTATGGCGACAGACTTAGGTAAGATGGTGGTAGCTAGCCAGGCGGACTTAGAACAAGCCCTACCACCAACCAAACCGAACAGAAAAATCTGCCCCCACTGGGAATCGAACCCGAGACCTCTGCGTCTGAAGCAGGTGGTCTTACCACTAGACCACAGAGGCGGTTATAAAATCAACCGCCTCTGTGGTCTAGTGGTAAGACCACCTGCTTCAGACGCAGAGGTTATAAATCTACCACCTTTCGTGCATTGCTATTTGCTATGGTTCGTTCGTGAAAATTTGAAATAAAATTCCAGTGTAGAGCGTTTTTAAAAATAGGGATCTTCAAATGCCAGTTTTGTCGGCGTTTAAAGGTCGTAAATATATTTTTCCATCACATTTACCTATTTGTTAACAATAAAGGAAACACGTATAGTTTATTAATTTTACTAATCTAACCAATCGATCTGGCCATTTACTTATAATATAATAGCAAAGCAATGTAAACTAAATGATCGATTACTGGATAAAAGGGACAGAATCGTGAGGTTATTCGGATCAAGATTTACGAGATAATGAAAATATTTGGTAACAAATAACTGGCCGACATTTTGGGGTGTTGGGTGCTGCTTTTATCGATGACATCGTGACCAAAGATTTTTTTTCAGTCGACTGAGAAAGAGTTACGCCATTCATTATGTTTTTTGACGTTCGATTGTGGATATTAATCGTGCTGTTTGTAAATTGCTTGGTAGTTTTGTAAAGTATTATATAGTATAAATTGTTTGTAAAGTACTTGGTTGACCATGGTAATCAAAGTTTTCAATGTACCAATAAGATTTATTGAAAGTTTTTCTAATTGAATAACCGTTTAGTTGACATCTGCTAGCCATGTATTTCATATACACTCAAGAATAGGTTCAAATCTGTCATTGGTGCATTAAATATTAATTTGATTCAACCTGACTTCTATTTATCTCTCTGCTTGAGTTACAAGTTCATTTCAAAGTTGGAGCCACCAGCCTATGTTGGTAGAATTTCAATATTTAGATCAGAGACTAGAAGCTGTGTTGAGCTTAGACTGATACTAGCTTATAAGAACTTTTATTCACGCGTTTACGACTGCCACTTACGCCGGTTTACTTTGTTTCAGATATCCAATAACTAAAACTAGTGCAGTGAAAAGCATAACGACGTAAAGTGTATTATGTGCGGTGAGCGCGCGGCCGCCGCGGACCGAAGGTGACATTTGTGCCGTGACATACATGCGGGCGCGATGATCGTATGGCGCAAGAATACTAGCCGACGGAAACACGCCGCCTGGTAAGTGGGGTCCTCTTTTTCTTCTTCTTTTCGTGTCGACAAAAACCTACACAGAGTCAGCCCAAAACTCCACAAGAGTGGCGTTGTCAGTAGCACTCATCAAATCCTCCTGAGTGCAGTTGCTTGGGCACTCAGGGCATGACATCAGGTGCTTCATCGACTGGGAAACAAAACCGCACCTGCATTCCTGTTTAAGCCATCCAAGAATCCCCACCTGACCAGATTGTCCTTACTACGGCCTCGTGGGGTCCTGTGGTTACACTATTTAATGGTTAAGCTTGTCTCATTGATGATGGGCAAGCGAATGAGGCCCGGTTTCCATCAAAGCGGAAAGAAGATTCAGATTTGCTAAACGAAACTGAGTGGAGAGATGATGTGGAAATAACGAGATCTGATTGATTCATCAAACACGCTCTCCTCGCTGCTGTAGTGGAAGCTGGACCTAAATGTAGATATCTTGCTTCAGAAAGATCCCGGTGACGGTTTACACTGCCGGTGCAGTGATCTTTCTGGTTGGAGCTGGAAAACATTTGCTCTGACCAGCTACTCTCAAGTCTGCTACTATAGCTGCCCAAACAACAGGAGTATTTTACTCGTTAGATCAAGTTCTGTTTCTTTTGTTATTGCGAATGTCGATGAGCGTTGATGATCGTTTGCATTGAACTACATATAAACTCTACTTACTTGAAACAACGAAAAATGTGATTGCTGCAAGTGTGTGAAATCTCGCATTGACCCTGTATCGCGATGAGATAGAAGATAGTAACATGGATGAGAAGCATGTGAGCAAAATAGGACTATTATAATTGACGTAATAATATGAAGCTTTCTAGTAAAATAATGCAATGCATTACCGGGGCTTATCAATCAATTTCTGAACTAGCGTAGGCTGATGATAATAGTAAATTGCAAGTCATAAAGTAGCTGAAGCTTTTAAGTGTACTCTTATTCTTGCGAAGAGTTTATTCTAATATGCTGGCGACCATACACTTCCGAAATCATCTCTATTCCTGAGAAAAACCTGAATGAAGCTATTGTCCACGTCGATTTACAGTATACATTGATTCATGGTTTTACAATACAAATAATAACTGTTAATATTCTCACACTTGTCTGCATCTCGTTACCTTCGTTTTTAATTCATGCATAGTTGATGTCAGAAGTACATTAATTTTAATGAAAGTCGCCCGGGACGGCGCGTAGATATCATTTTCATTTGTAGGTTGATAGTTAATAATATAACTTAATTAAGGATATCGCCTACAGCAACGCGAGACATTTCTATCAACCGTATGATTGTAAAGCTAAAAACACATGAGAGGCAATAAAGTAATCTATTAAAAAGTTTTATTTTTAATTTACGATCTGAATAAATTGTCTGAATGTTCCTCAAACGAGTTTTAAATAAGTCATCGGTTTGATATAATTTAAATCTTTTACGTCCACAGGTAAACTATAATATTGATGCGTTCGATCGTATTTGGTATTCTTGTATGAAAGATGCCTTGATCCCATTTTGATTTATTTATTTTTGGCATGTATTTAAATGATCTTTTTAAATTAGCAAAAACGGCAAATAAAAAAATCTAAATGGTCATCTATTTTAATGATTGATCCTCTTTCTTTGAGACATAAAATAAATGAAATCGATCGATATTTAAACCTCTTTTGAACTACGCAAAAAAATTTTGAGATGTAAAAATTATATCTGATCGTTACTTGTTGGTCCTCAAAAATAAAAGAAATGAGCACCAAATATTCAATATTGTGATACTTTTTTAAATAATTCGATTTGTATAAATTATTTTTTGTCTATATCAAATAATCTTCAAAATAATTATGTTATGGTACTTATTTTTATTAATTTGTAGTCAAAGGATGGAAACTATTTAAAGGCACTTGATGTTCAAAGATTTATTTTTTATTAAAAAAGCACGTTCACACTGCGTTATCGGGTCGAATTGACCTTAGGTGCTGGATGCGTTGGTGCGGGTTGGATATATTCGGTCTTTTCAGTAGTACGAAAGATAAGACAGATGACTTTATTATGGTCACTGATCACGGTCGAGATCGGTATACCTACTAAGAGAAAATCAACCTTGCGATTTGAAAACAAAATAAAGAGGTAAAAATTATGATGTCGGGTTCAGGGATGTCAGAAGTAAAAAATTATTTTACATAGCGCCTCTAGTCCCAAACTAAGCAAAGCTAGTAATTTAAACAAACATGGCAATGTACCATTCTGCTTGCTTATTGGCCGCTAAGCCCTTGGCCAACTCAGTGACCAATGACGGAACAAATAATATTGTCCCTTTATTTTTTAACAAATCGGCAATTACCTGGATGCGGACAGCGCAGGACCAGTCGGTCTTTGTGGAAATCCTTGGGGGGGGGGGGGATGCTTTTGTCCCGCAATGGATCCATCCTTCCCATCCAAATAAACTAATTTTTAGCAAGTGAAGTTTTAGGAAAATATTTTGGCCACTTTCTTACTTCAGTCGAATAATATGTAACTAATTAGTCACTGAGTCTGACGGTTACTCCGCACCTTTTTTCACTCAAGAACCAAGCCCACTTTTATCATCAAATTACACGTTCCTCAAACCGTATTACAGTGTAGAGACGCAAAATATTATTTAATACAGTGTTCGGGTCTTGTTTATTAATAGAACATTTTTTACCGCACATTATGTTCTCGGCCTAACCGTGACGCCGCAGGGTGTCGTCATAGTTAGTACACGTTCCCAATGTATACAATTATATCTCGTACCCTACCCCGAGGAATATAAGTATAACATATTTCGTTGTCTCTAACTGATTTCTTAACGCGAATGTAATCCCTGCCCTGGGGATGGGATCTGCTAAGTTATTATTAAAGGGGAAATTGTATGATGGATCACGTTCATTTGAAGGCACTTTAGTATGGTTTGCTGGGTTAATCAATATCAATAGTTTGTTATAATAATCCTTGGCCTTTGGCCTAGGGCCCTAGGTCTTTGTCTAGCAGTGGACGACATTTGGCTGAAACTGAACGGAACCAACTTGCAAAAAGCATAAATAGTTATGATAACTACCTATAAAATCAAAATCAAAAAATCAAAAATCAAAAATATTTATTCAGTTTAGACCACAAGTGGCACTTATGAACGTCAATAGAAAATAATAAAAAAAAGAAAAGGTAGCCCTTATGGGGCATATTATGGATATATTATGGAGCACTAGTGTGGTGTAATTTACAAATCACACATAGGCAGGAGTTGAATATGAGTTTAGCATAGTTTACGCTTAATTTACTTTTATTATTGACATAGTACCTACATATTCAAACATTGACTTAGCTTTCTATTTCACTGAACAAACATAGATTTCTTGTGTAGTGTAAACAATCCTATAGCTGTTCAAACATGTTCTAATTACATAAGCTATTAAGACGACACTTAATCTAACTAATAAAAGAAAAAGAGGCACTCTCTTGGGAAAATATTGTTTTAACAATCGTGTGCAACAGATGCGAATGTTTTAACGACGAAGGCTGTAATTTAGGCTTAAAAGCATACAAAAGATCGTTACCAAGTGTTTCGCACGTATAAAACAAGCAATATTTCCAAAGCTACGGTGTTATTGTCAATTTCTTTAGACGGTTTAAAACAAAGCGGTAATACGGCATTGTATGTTTACTTTAACTAATTAAAGTTTTATAAGTCATTATAGTACAAAAGAACCATCTGGAATTGATTAAAAATAACGATAATATACGAGTACAATCCCTATGTTTATCTCTAAGTACATAACAGTTTTCTTGCAACATTTAGCGTTAGTTAAAACATTTAACTAGCCCGTTTGCAGCTACGTGTAACATATTTGTTTCTAATACGTTAACGAATAAGGTATTTACGACCTACGGTGAATGAAATATTCTATTATTTAAACTTCCGAATTCATTTCAACCATCATTAATATGATTTTCGCACGCATTGTTGCAATTGGATAGTGGACAAAGCGCTTTCATTGTTTATTTGATTAATGGACCCGACCTACATGGTTTCGTGAGTTAATAATGCAAGAGAGGGTTAAAAAAGGTGGCATTACTATACTACGAGATGACAATAAGTAGATTTTGTAATTTAATCCAACTCTCACGATTTTTAATTTGATTGGAGTTAGAAATGGTATATCGCTGACTGTATTCACCGTTGCATGATTGTTGTAATTGGTGAAAAAGGTTTTAATTAATTAAATAAAGTAAAAAAATGACGTTATTTTTTTGTTGTTTCCCAAGAATCAGTGTTATGTGAAAGTCTAGGAAAATTATAAATTCAAGTCTGGATAGGCATGCTAGTAACATTTAATTAATCACATCATGCTCGAAACGCCTGAGAAAACTTAAAACCTTTGTATCAAAATACCTACTGGCCTAGATGTAGAGCATCTTCCAAATTAATATTTCGTGATTTATTTCATTCGTAATTATTTCACGATTTTGTTCGCCTTTGATTTCCATGAGATTACTGCGCAACGAATTTAATCCACTTTTAATTAAACTTCCGAATGCATCCAGAAAATCTTGAATATTTTCGCACTTATTGTGTCTGGGTGGAGGCAGAGCCCTCGGCTATGTTGTTTTGATTGATGAAAACGACCCACATACCTCCGTGAGGTAATAATTCAAGAAAGGGTTAAAAATTACTCGTTACAGCCAAGAGGCGGGACCGTAAGGATTTAAGAGATTTTACTAATGATGGTACGTTTTTTTACACTGTGATTACTGATTACCCATTGGTGGAGATTTTATAGATCATGTTACATGTCGTCTGTTCTGGAATGCCTTAATTTGAATAGTATAATACCTATAATATCGTTATTACTTAGCTATTTGTTTCAATATTGCTCTATAGCTTTACGATTCATAAATTGAAATACACAAAATATATTTTATGCATGCCTTAGAGTTTAGAGTGAACACCTCTAAAATGTAAAAAAAGTATTAACCCGCTTTTATATCCAGAACTGTTATATTCTGTAAGATTGAACGAAATGCATAAAATGCATGAATATGAGAAAAAAAAAATTCTTGAGGTTTTCACTCTAAGGCGATGTAATGTAAAAGTTAGGGTCGTATTCAGAAAGTAATGAAATAATATGTCCCAAATTCTTTGATGTCATGTGTGAACAGTGTCATACGTGGTATTTAACCTATATTATCTTATCTTCTTAAGGCTGAATTTTAAGTTCTGAAACTGTCACAAGCAGTTAGGTTCATTGGCATTTTAATCGCGAATTCCACTTGTTCTAATTAATGTTGAAAATAACTACACCTTGTACTGTTAAGTAACTTTCACGTAACAGAATCTGTGTATTTCCCAACATTCCCAAAATGTCATAATCCCAAATTAAACAAACTAACAAATTGATTTACGACTAGTATTCATTCTAAAGAGTGCATTACGATATTAATCTCTGAAGACTATTAATAAACACTGTCTTCTTGATATATGTGGTGTTAATGATAAAAATCTTGATATTCAAAGCGATTTCTCATACCCAATGTGAATTTATTAACTTACACAGTGCACATTACTTACCGATGAGAGATCAGATAAGGACGAAAAAAGTTACTTTTGAAAGCTAAATGAAGATACAAGATGTCTGTGTTATATAAATCTGTTCTCCAAAAGACGGAGATGATAAAAAATACTTTATGAAAGGACACCTGCGACCACCTAGAGTCCTAGAGTTATGATATTGTGCTTCTTGAATGTTATCAGACTAACAATCGCCTCCATTGGTAGGATTCGAGTCCGCAAAGCTAGTCTGGTAACCGAACCATAAGCTTATGCTACTACTATCAAAGCGATACCAATACCAAAAGAACCAAAGAGATTGGTCGGTTGCAACAAAGTCTATAACATGACCTGAAATAATGCTGGTCCTCTGCACTTGTGATGTGACCCTGTTAATTGACGGTTGGCTTTCTGGGAACGGGGTTATAATACAACCGCTATAACGCTATATCTATCGGTCAATATGGAAATCATTGGGGGAGGTTCAGCAGTGCACGTCATGTGGCTGAAATGATGATGATGAATATGGTCTCGAATAATTTCTTTGAGATAATTAAATTTGGGATAATTAACTGGCGCTTTACATCTGGATTTCTTTGTCCTGATTCTTGCATTATCCCAGAATGCAAAATGTCACCATAAACCCGCATGGGTTTTGGTATAAGATAATAGACAAATATTATGGCAATTAGCTGTTAATTTTAAAATGTTGCAGATAATGGATTCATATCCATAATGCTGAATATTGTTCACGCTGTTGCCATCTTTATGAAAAAACCTTAATGAATTACTACAGACACAATCATGTAAATCACTGAGTACTATTCAGATTGGAATTATCATTTTAATTAAAACATTAGAATTTGTAATGCTAATCACACGAGATGTGAAACGTTGTTATATTTCTTTCTTAATAGCGATATCGTATTAGGCGAAATCGGCAATATCGTCGTGTTGCTGACTAATCGAGCGCTGCGTGTTTTCAGCGATGCGCTTGCGTGCGCGCGTAATCATGCACTTTCCTTTCAAGTGCATGTTCATCTGTGGATGTTAGTTCCGTACATTATATCTGTAATATTTACTTGAAAACCGCCTAAACTTATACCCCCTTATTGATATAAAGTTACACCTAGGCTGAACTCTGGATTAAAATGACATTTCCAAACTAAATGACAACTTAAGCCAGAGTTCAACTAGGGTGTAACTTTTATAAATAAGGCCCATAGTCTTCAAGTAGTTCACCATTGCAGTTTAAAAACCTTAACCAAAAATAATGCTTTTTGTTTACACCCAGAAAATATTTACTTAAGGTTATAGACAAACCAAGTAGGGACAGGCCTTATAACCAATTTCAGTTTAGTATCATTTCTTTGAAGTCAAAGACAGATGGACGTAAGTATTTACTGAAACCATACTGGTGCCCTACGGAATCCTAAAAATTTGTAACTCTCTTCGTATTCAGAGTCTGCCTTATTCCACTGCTAGTCTAACCGCTACCAATCATATTCACTCTGTTAGATCGTCGACTTTATCAACTAACTGTTCAGCCATTTTGTCTTCGTTGTCTCTACATCGTGCTGGAAAAGTTTGTGCTTGAATTGTGCTTTAGTCTCTCTAGAACTCGAAAATGGGTAGAACGATTTGACTTATTTTGGTTTTGAAATGAGTGCCATAGTCCAGGGTAGATTTAAACGGTAAGAAAACATACGAAAATTACGATTTCTACCCGTAAATGGTCGCGGGCACAGCTTTTTAAGACAGTATCCTTTTGGCGCCATTAAAACGAAACGCTTTATTTACTCCATGGTATTTTGCCATCACATGTCACACTGGAAACCGGTAAAACCTTGCGTGCAAACGCAATGCTACCGTATGTTTGCGAAAGCCATGAATGACAAGAACCAATGGTTACCTGGGTACAGTCAGGTACTGAATGACACACTGATGTCATATACTTTATGTGAAGCCAATAAGGTTGAGTATTCAATAATAATGTGTATCTACTGTCCAGTGGACTGTACTCTCATTATGCTCTCAAGGATGCTCTGATTCTAAGAGGCAGGCATGAAGCCTATATTATTACTACGGATATCAGTCAACTAAGTAATCTAGAGAAATTATATTGACGGATGTACGTAAACCATCTGATTCAGCCGGCTGAAGAGCGTAACGAATAGGTTGGTAATATTAACACGCCGACTTTATGTCTTATAACGATATGTTTATGTTTTTTCTTTTTATGTGTTTCAATTTACTAATATGCCTATAAAATACAGTTATAACATACGTAAAAAAAAGAAGTGGTTATCAATTCCTAGGAGGTAATAAAAATGCCTACCACCTAAAAATTTGACACAGGATTTTGATTATAGACTTGGACAAAAGCAGTAAAGTTGCGAGGTTTAACGTGACTTGATGCTCAATGATTTTTCTAGTGGGAATGTTTGAAAAGGAAAATCTTTTAACCAACTTTAAAATATCATAGCATCTTTCAACTGGTAACTTAAATTTAACGTTTTGTACTTAATGACATTCATAAACGACTTTCATAAATACGGGACTATTCCTACCTCTCGTTCCCACCGCTGCAACTCCTGTGTAGCCAGGATCTACAGCTTGACCGCCAATAAGAACCCAACCAGTGATGGTCAAGTTTGTCCCTATCTATCTATTATAAATGCTACGCACTTTTATATGCTGTATTGCTGTATGCCCTAAGTTCCATTATTGATAGCTATTATGTAATTTATATGGACGCCCCCGTACCAAGTGCTGACAGCGATTCGGTGAAACAATGGTCGTGGCCTGACAGACGACAAGCTTTGAGTGATGGAGGTTGCTGGTTAACACGAAAGAGGCAATTAGATGTGTAGGTCAGGTTTCTTGGTATAGGGTCAGCACCATTTTGAACGGGGTACCTACCAAGAATTGTCCAAAACGAAATTTAAATAAAAAAATGAGGATTATTATAATATGATTTCTTTTTCGCATTTGTACCTAATTGACATTTTCTTCTTTAACAAAGCTCTAATTAATGATCTACAAAATGTACTACATACTTCTCTCGATCGTTGTTTATTTCATTAAATTGAGAATTTAAAAAATAAATACGTAATATTCATGTGTATGGCTTGGTACTTTAGATATGAATGCATAATATGATAAAATGATTCCTAAAAGGAGACCACACAAGTCGTTTCTATAAAATTCCCATCAAGAAATAACTACGGCAATAAAATTGTTATGTTAGAATCAGGATATTGAAATGTGTATTGAATATACTTAATCTGATCATCCATGATTCAACTTGTTTGTGTGTAATTTTACCCCTGAGTGAGTTTCTTTGAATAACATAATCACAAATTGATATAATACCCGTGAACATAATATATTATAGTTTAATTTAAATGTTTAAGACCTATTATCATACTTGATAAGTTCTGGTGTAGATAAAACATTACATACAATCATGGGAATAATATAAGTTGGCTTCGAGCTTCATGCTTTCTTGAGAAGATTCGATAGTTAATTATTCCTATAAGAATTGTTTTTGTAGACGAGCAGGCAAATATTTTGATTGGTAGCCTGATATTTCAACCCGTGTACTTTTAAATGATTTGATGAAATATGAATAATTTAAAGAAGTCCTGTTTTTCTCAGCCCTACTCGTTACAAAGTGTAGGAGACGTAATTTATTGTTGGGCCCAACATGGTCCACGTCCCACGTCTAAAGGCGTTGGGCCAACGTTTGGAGGATGAATGGCAAACCTATTATTTATCGACGCACATTAATTGTGATGTCCAATTACTAATATACAGATCGTAAATCGTCGAATTGACTTACCACAATGCATATGATTTATAGTTATAATTACTTTTCCTACTTGATATTAATTGCCATTTAAATGCATAATTACCGAGCACGATAGTAATTATGAGTAATTATTGCAGACTGTACCCGTTAGGTTGGACACATTTGTTGGTATTACTTAGGGAAACAGACGACCAATGAGCATTGAGCAAGTATTAATTTTATCTAATGATACGACTAATAGGTTTAATTAAAGAGGTGCTTCGCAGTTTCTTTGGTACTATCTCTAGATAAATTGTGAAAATCTTATTACCGCGTCCGTTCGGGCTGCAAGGAAACATTTAAAGATGTAACAGCTATTTTCCGTTTATTAGCAAATGCTAAGGAGAGCTTTATGTTATATTTTATGGAGGAAATATGAAAGGAAATGCCTTTTCTGTGAATCTTAGTAAAATTAACAATATACGAGTACATAAAGGTCATTTGAGTAAAATTTCCGGCATTTAAGTAGTCTAGTTTCCTTCTATTTTCTAATCTATTTATTAAGTAGAGATTGTTATCGTTATAATATTGCAAACTGTTGATAATAAGGGGGCAGACGTACTTGTTGATGGCGTAGGTTTACAATGGTAAGAGACTACCATCCATTGACTGAAAGAATTGCGATGCGTTACCTAGCTTTTTGAAGATATATAATTCAGTTGGAAGTTTTTACTTAATGAAGCAGGTTATGTAAACTGTTTACCATTTTCTGCTGGAAATAAAATCTTCTAAAAACGAATATTTATAAACATGGCTGCAATGTCAATGACATCCAACAAACTTGGCAGTGACATTGGCCGTTCATTTTCGCTTGTGAAAGCAAATTGCTGCGTAAGCGCACAAACTAGTTTAGTTATTTATTCACATATTTTCACTTATGTAAATGCCGCACGCTCCTCAGCCCCCGTGAACTATGTATTTCCGTTTGTAAATTGCGAATTATGTACTTGGAAAAGTCTTAGGGGAGAGTTCGGTATATTGTACCGCCGGGTAAATTGTACCACCCTCATATTTCGTAAAGTATTTATTGAATGTCTGTAATTGCAACACTCAGCGATACACAACTAAAATCAATTAATATCGGCCATGTGGTTTTTGCCGTGACAACAAACACGTGTGTTTTATTTTGAAAAGTATTTTTTCATTGTTTTCAAGTAACTTTTGACAATACATGTTCAGATTGTAATTTTGTTAAATTTAATCACAGGGTGTTTCTAATATATTATTTAGAAGCGTAAATTAGTGTGGATTACAATTATTTGAAACATTTTTCGGTATTTATAAGCTATATTTTTTACCGATTTTTTAAAAGCACTATCACCTAGTCGGCTAAATTGTACCACATCAAATTGTATGGAACTTTACCAAAGGATTTTGAATTTTTTTTTAGTAAATCATATTTTGAAGTTATAATAGCGTAGTTATGTTTGACTAACAATAAATGAAAGCAGAAGACTGGCAAAGTAGATTAGGTACAAGTGTGCGTTACGATAATTGGAATTACAAAACTTGTACTCAAAATCGTGATAACGTGTAAAACAATATCGATTGTCTATGTTATTAACTACTGTTTCTCTTCGTTTCCTAATTTGTTAAGAATGTATCGTATAATATTTTGCCATAGTTTTTTTAAAGGCTTGAAATTTATTGAAATCCAATTTAGTAACCCTGTGGTACAAATTATCGAACCGGTTGGCCAAATTGGACCGAAGCTCTGATTTCGTACTTTGTTGATTTCTGCTAAATATACAACAATCATGTTAATTAATACTTATGAAATAGTAAGTTGAATAATGTATCTTTTATTATATACCATGGACATTAGCAAAAACAAAAGAAAACTATGGGTAAAATGGGATTGAAAAAAACTGGTCAAAATTAGCGGACTCTCCCTTATGAACTTTTGTGTAAGCTTTTTATGTAAGAAAGGAATGAAGATATTTTTTTAATGGGTCTATTGTGTTTTTTAATTAGTTTTGATACTCTAATGATATTGATGACTTACTATTCAGACTGCATAATTGTTATTTTTTGTTCTTGTCAGAAATTTTAATGTTTTTCCCCCTTTTTTCAGGTCAAACATGGCATCAGACATCGCATCACATATACCAAGGACGACGTTCGTATGGATAATCTTAGCAATAGCAAATGTAAGTTTATTGGTAGTAGTTTATTCATACTATCAACTTTATCTTACTTATTTAGAAATGATTTTTCAATCGCTGGATAACTTTTAACTGAAGATTAAGTTTGGTACATTGCCAGTTTCAGGATGGAAAATAAGTCAAAATGACAATTTTATGCTTCAGTTAAAAGATAGCCGACGATTAAGAAATCAGCCCTAGCCAAAAATGCGAAGTATCTCGTACATTGCCCAAAACTAGTGCCCAGATGCATGATTGAGCCATCAATCAGATATTAAATTGACTGTGAGCCATTGCCATAATAAAGAAAATATACTTGTAGGTATGAATTCCAAATTTGAATTCTAAAAACGAACGCAACCAAGCTCCGTCTGCAACAAAAAGCCGACCTAGAACAGCGTTGAGTAAGCAGAATCGAAACGCCGTCCTTGGCGAGGTCGGCATTCGAACCCGGCGAGATGGCGTTGTCACCTGTCGTTTGCTGCCATCGCTGATAGGGTTGCTCGATGATCGACAGTCTGACGATAATCGATATAATCATTTTGTGGCACCGAAAACTGAAATGTTTTCTCAGTTTGGACGGTTAGAACATGTAACATGAACATTTTTAGCTTACGTGATGACTTTTTTGCCGTAAGTGCCAAACTTTGGTCATATTTAATGAGGTTACCTTATTAATTTAATTTCAACATAGCTTATTAATTGCCCATTCTACGATATAAGTTCTTATCTTGCAATCATCAATAAAAAAAAACATTTTTAATTTTAGTTTTATCAATCAATGAAAATCATCAACATCTATAATTTATATTAATCCAATTAATTTCGTACAATATTTCACTGATCGATCGCAATCTTGATGGATGGCGAATAAAAATACTATTCTCGACTAATCCGCTTGTCTAATAACAATTCGTATTTTAATTCTAACTGATCCGCGATAAAGATCGGCTAATCCGTTGATCGATACGAAATCGGCATCCCTAACTCGATGCTTTCTTGTTTAGCGCGGTATCCGCTCCATTTGAGTGCGCACACGCGTCCGGTGGCACACATAGCGAACATATCGCACGCCCGCAACTGGACCGCGCGTATAAAAACAGACGGATAGGCAACGGTTTGACTTTGCAGAATACGACCATCTGGATTCTGGATGATTGCGATCGTGTTTTGTGACATTTAGCAATCGATCGTCATTTTTCGCGCTGCCGTGTTTGGATGGCGACTGAGAGCTTTTTTGTCGAGTTGCATAGATGACAGGGCAATCTACAAGCTTCCGTGCGTCTTTTTTTTCTAGCGTTTGCTTTCGTTTATTTTAACATACTATAATATACATTTATTTTTATCTACGAATCCAATCCAAAGTTACTTAAACCACCAACTGATTTTAATTGTAATTTGGAGCCTTTTCGTATGTAACTTATACCTAGTATAAGCCACTATTTTCATAATCATATCTTTGAGTGCAAAATTATAATCTTAATAATAATAACACCTGGAAGTCTAATTCCTGCTCTGCGATGGTTTATTTTATTTATAACTATAGTTTTGCTTCTTTGCTGCCTTTTAACCACTAATAAGCAGCTTTTTTCGAGCTTTAAGTTGTTTATGTGACGCTGATTTAGTAGAAACGTGGTCTTTTACTGGCATTTGATGTAGCACCTCTTCACGTCAGATTTACAGGGATACAACTACACGACAATATAGTTTTAAGCGTCGTAAAACATAAATCCTATCGTAACTCCTTGGCTAATAATAAATCATGCAACTGCATATACTAATAACTTGCTAGTGAGCCCAAGAGCTGTTAAATTTATAACGTGTCGGAAAATCATTAATCATTGTAGAATTTAGCTCCACAGTCGTCGACGGTTGTGTTAACAGTAATAAACTTTCTCTGATATACTCCTGAGCTTTAGCTCTTGCTTCATGATTCATGGTGATACCAATTTGAAGGTACAAAAGTGAAATCAAATAGCTTGTTTTGATACTTTTGTATCATAGGTAGAGTCGGTTTTCCTCATCGCTTTTGAATTATGTTCTCATTTTGACTCATAAGTTCATAGATTCAAAAGTAATGCCTATTGAGTAATCTTATCTGTTTAAATTTTTTGTAAATAATATTTTTTGTGTATAAGAAAATATCTGAAAGAAAATGAGGCAGCTTTTAATCGTCTTCCCTACAGTATACAAAACAATGTAAAATGTTGGCGAATATGCTAAAAGCTTACATGAAGTAAAACAAACTAGGCACTCACCTTTGCAAAAAAAATAAGTTTAAATGACTAAATTCAAATGTGCTTCATGCCCTCAGTGATAGTGCATTCAGATAACACAATAATCTTGAATAATACAACACCGGTCACGGAATACAGCGTTTGTACCGCTTCTAATTAACCCCAAAGGTCGCTGATAAAACAATCCTCCAGTATGGTATCAATTTGAGGGATTGGGGTCAGATTACACGACCCCTATTCACCCTTGACTCCTTAACAATGCTCTATAACAGTCTTTGGATATACCAATTTGTGATGCAGTGAAATTAGCTGGAAAATTACTTTTGTTACTGCGTTGGTTGGTTATTATTCATATTCTTAGGGCTTGGTACTATGGTAAAAGCATATTCAGTTTCTGCAAGTATTTAAAAGGTTAAATAAAAGTTCACATAAATACAGAATTAAGAGTCTAAACAAGCGACTTATTTTAACTTTATCAAAAGTTAAATCTCATCTTAAAGACTCATCATCATCATCATTTCAGCCATAGGACGTCCACTTCTGAACATAGGCCTCCCCCAATGATTTCCACAATGGTCCGGTTGGTGACGATGGTGGTCGTAAAGACTAATTCTTCTAAACACTATAGCCAAAACACTTACTCATGCGCATTGAAGGAAAACCACAATTCATGTAGAGACGATGGCACCTCAAGCATTACACTTTAGTCATAAGCTTTTGTAATAAAAGTGATTTTCCAACAACAAAGTACATCTTACATCGTACCATCGACTCAATTATCTCTGGCTAATTACAGCGGAGGAGTTTGGAATTCCAGAGGCTTCCGACTAATCGGCAGCGACGTGACTTCCTAGCCGGATTGCAAGATTTGTACAGTGACAGTCTAAAGGATTGTTAGATTTGTCGGTCTAGTCAGTTAGTCCGGGCTGCGTGGATTGATGGATGGTGCAGTTATCTCAAAAAGGCTACCTAAATCTTTTTGCTACAGCTATTTTTTTTTATGCATAACAAGGCAGGTATTTGACCACAATCGCACCTGATGTTAAGTGGTTATAGATTTTAAGAGCTACGTTGAAGGTTTGTCTCCGCTTTTTGAGCTGATGAGATTTTACTGAATTTTTGAACGAGATTTCTCAATATAAGCCCATAAATTAGATAATCGTGAATAGCAATGCATGTCTTCAGTTGTGTTATGACCTAAAGAAATGGGTTACTCGTATTTGTTCGCAAAGTGAAATGATGTGAAGATAATTAATTATTCGTAGTTTTATCACAATGTATTGTTGTAATAGAATTTCATCATAACCACTTTTTGATTGAAGATATTACACGATTATCTTTGTTTGTCTAACGTACTACAAAGATTTTTAGTAGTACCTATTGAATGCTGTATAAGTCATTTAGAATTCGCAGCACATACCTGTAGCTGCTCCACTGAAAACTGTATCAAGTAAGCTATAAGACAGCGCTACTTTGGTCGGCTCATCGGAATTCAGAATGCGTACACTAGCGCTTATTCCGCAGATAAAACACAGATGATATCAACCGAGACTGCATAATGCAGAGAGAAGCTGGCATTACCATATATCTATTCCAATTTGTGGCACGGAGTGACGTTAACAATACTACGAATTTATATCCAACAATTTACTCCCTGAATCAATACGGTACTGAATGTGTAAACGTACTTAGAAACTCACTTTGCATCAGGCTCTCAGCCTTTTGAACTTTCCATCACCGTATATCTTCAGAATCACCGGTTGTTAGCACATTTCGCTTCAAGGTCACTAGTTTGTAGTTTTCGAATGCAGCAGGACTGCAATTTGCTGTGCATTCCGCATGAATAATGCAGCAGGATTTGTTCTAGCCGACAATAAGATACGTCGCGTGTTTACGTGATACGAATGTTGGATTCGTAACGGTCTCAAATTTGCCCATCGACGGATTCTGATGAATATTCCGATATCATCGTGACGCCTTGTCGTGGAATGCTAACGGTCGGAACACTTCGACAATGCATCGACGCATCGGTTCGGTTTCAGCCATCGAAAGTAATATCAATCCGGTTTGCGAAGATCTGATTTGCATCGGGGCGGCTTACGCGGTTTAATTACTGGTAAACACAAACACACGATGCGCGGGCGCGGTCTTGATGACTTGTGGTCATGGCTGCGACGTACGTCCATCAATAATACATGACTTAATCATCTTTCATACGTTTCAAAATTGACGAAGTCATTTCAATTGTTGGATTTTTCATTTATAATTAATTATTAATTCAATGCTGGGTTGCTGCACCGCACTGCACAATATCTTTAATGTATTTATTTGTTTTTATCTCTACTCTGTTTCTTAAATAATACTTAATTTTACTTTGACCATGATTATGGAAACTCATTTATCAATACTGTGTGCCTACCATGAGTTTACGTTAGGTGCGCTCGCTAGCGACTGCGTAAAAAAATGACATTTAAATGTATGACATATTGTGCAGCGCCCCTAGTGGCTACTTTCAAGAAATAAAATCTTCATAGAATTTCTTGACGTATTCGCTAGCGAGCTCACCTAACGTAAACTCATGGTAGGCACACTGATCTGTTGGCGAATGTTTTTTGAAGTTACAGGTAGGTGACATATCTATCTCAACACATGAGCCAAATTTGAAGTGTTAATGCACAGTACTTTTCAACCGACTTCAAAAAAAAGGAGGAGGTTCTCAATTCGACCCGTATGTTTTTGAGTGATAAGGAGTCAAAAGTGGCTCCAATTGGTTCGTTTAAATATACGCACGGTGCAGTCCCCTCCCTGAAACTAGGCTTAACATGCTCCCGCATGTCTAGAATATTAGCTCAATGTTGATTTAGTCGATTTTCTCCTGATGGAAACATGTAAGACAAAAATAAAATTTCCAATATTACAGACCTTCTAGAGCAGATGCCGCGAAAACTATACAAGATATAGAAAAACTTGACTATCTCACCTGTAGCAAATTGAATAAGCTTTTTTTTGTTCATAGTAGCCATGTCACTAGGACGCATAGTTTCCGAGGATTAAGCGAAAAACCGAAAAGTGGTAACTTTGAACCCCCCTCTCCCCGCCGGCTCAAGGGCTAAGGGCGGGGACTTTTGCTATGTTCACCTCCTGACTAGTCTAAATAAAGTCCCGAAGTCAAAAATTGTGTTCTATGGATTTCCATCTATAATGCTTTATTGACTGGACTAATAAAGTAAGTTCAACAAACACAATTACAAAGAGATGACATGACACAAAGGGGTCATAAAAATCTTGTTTGTGTTTTTTGCACAATCACGTTCTTTTCACGTTACCATCTAGGTGTTAACTTGGGAGCAAGTGACTCCGCACTTTATGCGATAAAGTTTCTAGTTTAATGTAATTGTTTGTCTTGTTTATGCTTTCCTTTTGAGGCAGAGGTTTTCAAAGCGTTTAAGGTCAGCGGCCATTTTTTTCATTGTAATTTTATTTAAAATCTCTTGATGCTCTGGTTAGATTATTATGGGGTATGAATTTAGAATGCTGTAAAATGTGGATTTGCTGTTGAAAGATATCCATAGAATAATGTTAAGTACTGTACTATTTTAAAATTCTTTTTTTAAATGTATTACTTACGACAAATTATGAACTCTACACGTATGAATCTTTGACTCTTTAGGTGAGTCTTCCTACGACTTGGTCCACTTTTAGTTTGGTCCACGGGCCAAGAAGTAATGTTCAAGTAAAGGTAGTTTGTTTATGTAGTGTTAATATGATTTTACAAATAAAAATTGTAGTTATGTTGACCGGTCATGATGTGTTTAGTATTTACCCACTGATTTTCTATTCATTTCGGTACTTAAGTATATTAAAATTTAGCCTAGAGCTTATTAGTGAACGGTGCCACACCTTTGAGAACCAATGTCCACTGATACTATCGGCACACCTGTTACGCTAGTTGTCCACACGCCGCATAAAGGTATCGCGAGTAATTTATCTAAATAAAACGTACTTAGACCCAGTCTGATTTCCATGTTTATTCTAACTGAATGCGAATGTGATAGATCGAATGAAGCATCTTTTTATTCGAATCGAAAGAGTTTTAAGTGAAGTTAATTGGTTAAAATCACAGCTGAAATCTCGATTTCAGAAATTAATTTTGAAGAAACGAGAATTAATAACTGTAGAAAAAGCTAAAGTTTGTCACCAGGTTTGTAATAAAATACTACAACAGCATTTGTCAAAATAGATCAACGATCAATCTTTTTGTTACAATTTGTTTTATATCTTTGCTTTAAAAAGTACGTGTCAACTCTCCATTCGTGTGTCCATTCAATATCTCATCTTATTACGTATCAATAAAATCATCGGGAGCAATTTATTGCTAATTCGGAAATAATTAGCAACATAAATTTCATTCTGTGCACGGCGAAAATTATCAAGATTGTGAACTGCAAATAAATTAATGCTTCAAATGGTGTTAACGCAAAGCCGATTCGCTTATTCAGCTTATCTTGTTTATGGTATCTAGCGTGTGGTGTGAAGGTAAGCAGATCGCCCAGTTTTATCCGATCGCAGATAATATTTTAATAATCAGTAGCTAGTTTGTAGTCAATTAAAATAGCGCGAGACTGCGGTGGAGGAGTCGGCATTCTTTAACTGCTATGTTTATAGACGATATTTTTATGTTCATGGTTAAAAATTGGTCGGCAGGCATATTTTCAGTCAGAAGTCCGTTAAAATTTTAATGTTATAAAAAAAAAACGGTCGGCAGGCAAATTTTTAGTAAGAAGTCCGTTGGAATTTTAATGTTGTAAAAATTTTATTTCGCCCGATTAAATTCTATCATGCAGTAAATGTTCAATTTACAAATTGTTCTATGTTGTCCCCAAAGCTTAACTTCTTATTCGTCTAACGCCCTTATTCACAAACGATGCATGCTTAAATAGAACGCACAGCGTTAAATAGAGCTCTGTGATTAGTTCGTGTGTCACCCTGTGCGTTCACGCGCACTGTGAGACCTCATAGTAATGTTTGTGAATATGGGCGACAGCAGCCTCTTAACTCTGAAATCGTAAATCATATTAATTTATGTATTTACCTTTTGATGTCTTCAGTTTGCATAAACGTATTGACAGTCTTCTCGATTACATAATGTATAAATTCTTTGTATTTCTATTAACTTAACAGGTCCTAAAGGTGCGCTAAGACCTGGGTACCAAACTATTACTATATAACCTGGGTACAAAATTCAGTAAGTGAGAGGCGTGTCCCGTTACTCGTATGTGTCCCAACATTTAGTTTGGGCATAACGCCCGCTACATCCCTCGGGGTACGAAAGATGTAGTATTAACGTTACCCAATTTCCATATTTGATCACTGAGCTCGGATATAGCCGCCTAATTGCCCATCTGAACACATTGTAGTCGTTAAGGCTCGCACGTAAACTGGAGTTATAAACAATCGTTGTAACGGAATTGAAAACAAGAATCTTATCCAATGTCTTGAAGAATCTTCGTACATTTTTATTTTTCATACCCTTTTTAGCAAACCCCAAACTTTGAAATTCATGGTACTGTAAGAATTGAGTGTAAATTAAATAAAGATTCATGCCATAAAAACAAAGTGTACTTGCCTACTTCAAAGATAGGTATAATGTTTATTTTTTGGATGAATGAAAGGAAACTGCATTTTTTTAATATCCTCTAACCTCTCATAAAATTATCGTTTATCACATTTTGTTTCGCATGTTACATTTAGATTTATTTTGTTTAATGTATTTATGAATGGACAGCTCTATAAGTCTTTAAGAAGATATAGAAGCCACACACGTGGGACTCTTAAGATGACCGCAAACTAATTTAGTTAACATATTTTTTCTTTTGGCCAAATGTATTCTTTTAATTAGAATTGTAACGTGTGGTGTAATTAATTTCAGAGCGCGTGGGCATTTGTAATTAAATTCGGATCGGCGACTTTTAGATGATAATCGTACCATTTACCGTCAGATAAATAATAACCTTTTATACATGCATGTAATTATTGTCTCAATAATTAATGCTATACATACTTTTTGGTCTAATTAAATGCAAATAGTTTGGGGTTAATGTAACAGTTGGATTGTACTCGTAGTAGCTTAATTATACCTAATCTGAACTATACTCCCATTAATTACTGTTCTGGACGCTTGCGATACTAATTTAGTGCGAATTAGTTGACTGTAAAATTTTAAAGCTTTTGAAATAGATATCTCGCAATGAAACTAGTTTTATTCCTACTAAGTATAGTGACTGACTTTCTAAGTAACTTTAAAATATAAAATTTAATCATCAATGCTTTCTACAACTCATGTCATCTATCATGGGTATCATCTCCTTTCAACTTTTTAATACGTATCTAACTTGTGCTTCGTCACGGTCAACCTATAATTTTCCATTGACACATGTTTTATTACTATCATAGCACCAATTCACATCCTAAAGTAACTTATTATTGTTGAAAACTGTGTTCAAAATACAGTTGTAGTTACATCTCGATAAGTTTCAAAATTATACCAAGATTAAAGTAACAAGCGCGAAAATACCGTTTTTTTTACAATGTAACATTTGATTCGATGTTGTAACGCGTGATTTATAAAATGACCAACAGATGTCTATTAAATAACATCTGTTGCTGCGCACGGGCACAACACAAGATTGCTTGAGCACACCTTCATAATAATACTCACTCATAGATACCTAAGGCTCCAATTTACTAAGTGTAATACGGCGATAAGACAGATGTTCGAGCATTAACGTGTAATTTGTAAGTTGTAACACGCAAGTAGTCTGTGCCCGCGGCTTCGTTTGTAAGTTTCCCGTGTACGTAATGGAATGTTTTGGATAATACCCAATATTCGTGTGAAGAAAATTGTTAGTTGAAAATGGAAGTGTATTTTATTGGGCGATGAAAGTGCCTTTCATGGAACTTGATAGGTACTCAATATTGTTGCGACCATTTCTGACAGCTTCACGAGTTCGTAATTCTTGTAATTCATGGTTTTCTTTCGGTGATAAATTCTCGGCCAGAGAAGACAGGTTCCACGATGAATCATAGGAAACTCTGGTGTGCATTAGGATAGATCTAGGCGATGTTTTTATTCATGATTCGAAATCACGAAATCAAAAAGATTGGTGGTAAAAAGCTTGCAGCGTACTTAAAGCGTTTAAGAACCCAAATCGATTCCGTAGAAGTCTATTCCTTTTTAATATTTATTCAAAAAGCCGTTTGTATGTTTCATAAAGACGTTAACCTTTAACTTGGAATTATCAAGGTATAAAACATTTTCCTCGATTCAAAGATTATATCGTCAACTTCAAAACAATGATGGACAGACAATTGATCCGGTCTATGCTACGCAGATAAGTGCTATTGATCACTCGACAATAAGTAGAAGGAATAGAACAATAATAAACAAATTATATGTTGAGGCTACAAATAATACGCTTAGGGCTCTGACAGCAAGAATATACAGTTTTCATCATCCAAATATCTAGGTCAATGGTAGAAAGGCACAATTTAAAGTATAATTAATTCATAATGTTTACGTCCAAATGACTTTCGCCAAATTAGTAAAAGAAATAGCCACAGTAAACCCTTTTGTAAATGTCGTAATTATTTTTATGTGTTGTGGAGTTTTCAAGCCGTTGTTAGATCAAATACTACGCCCGTTTATAGTATTTTAAGTGGCACTTAATCGTTCATGGTGCGGTTTTATGGGAATTATGGTTTTATAGCGGGCTTATGACCCTTGTTTCATTTAATTATTTATTTTTCTGGTCAGTTTACTGTGTGTGTAGAGGCGAAATAAATGAAAGTGGCGACAGGTCAAACAAAGTAGATCTTGTCGCAAGTATAGTATAAGGATTACTAATGTTTGGCCAAAAAACGTTTCCCAAATTATCACATCGCAAACAACGTTTCGCAAATTTTCATTTGGCAAATTCTCATTTGGCAAAACAACTTATTGCAAACTTTTAATTCGCAAATGTCGTTTTTGGCATATTATTGTTTCGCAAATTATTGTTTGGCAAAGTATGTTTTGCCAAATGTTTCATTTGGCAAAAATATTTCACGATTAACTATTTACAAAATAATTTGATTGGTGCATAGAATGGAATACAAATTAGCTTGTGGTTATTATTTTGTTTAGTGGGTAGTTAATATAAAATTTGTTCTAAATTAATTATCATATTTCATTCTTTTTATCGAAATTTTAGTTTTTTAGTTTAGTAGTTATTTGTTACCATTTTGTTGTATATATGTATGTATAGATTATTGTTAGACTTAAATAAAAATTATGAAAGAAAATCCAAATGATTAACAATAGAGGTGATTATAGCGCTCGGCGGCCGCTGCCGCGGCACGCTTCGCTCGCCTTCGCGCGTTAAGGGTCACTGTTCTAACCTTTTTTTTTTTTTTTTTACGGGGAAAAAATGCGTTGAATCGCATACCTACCCTGCGGGGACAGGGTAGGTTATGTGGGGCTCACCAAGTCAGAAGGACGAAGCATACCCATTAAAAAGACCCCGGTGCTCCGTCACTCGCCTAAGTGGGAGGAGACTGTGGGTTTCCGGACAAAGCCTTCTCTACCACAGCCCCTCCCGGCGATTGCCCGCCTACACGGCGGGCCCTACAAGCCCCCCAGGACGGGGGGCGGCAGGAACAGCTGGAAGCACACAGCTGTTCCCGTCCGACGGTGGTGGTGACCTGTGCAATGCAGGCGGGGGCGCCCCCACGCCCCCGGCCTGCTGGCCATCACCGAGGAGAGGAAACTGGAGGCGATCATATTGTCGCCTCCTCTGACCCCTCCGCCGTCGCCGGAGCGAGGGCGCGTTTGGATCATCCTCGCGCTCTCGCTCCGCGGCCTCCTTCTGAGACATCACGTCTTCACAGAAGGAGGCCATTGCAATCCAGGCCTCGTTGCTGTCCAGCATAGTTTTGACTATACTGGGCAGCACAAGGTCCCGGCCCACCGCCGCGATAAGCGTATTGCGCTGCGGAGCCCACGCCGGACATACCGCAAGGGTATGGTGCGCCGTGTCCTCCGCACCGCCGCGACACGCGTGGCAGGACGGCGTCTCTTCCCTTCCAATGCGGTACAGATATGAGCCAAAGCATCCGTGCCCGGTCAACATCTGTACCAAATGGAAGGAAAGGTACCCGTGCGGGCGCTCGAGCCACCTTTCTATGGTCGGCGCGAGCGCATCCAAGGTTCGGCGGCCCGACTCGGCAACGGCGAGGTGGTCTGCCCACTGCTGGACCACAGTTTCACGAGCCTCGCGCCGAACCGCCTCCCTCTCCTCGAAGGCTGGGTGTTCGCCCCGCTCTTTCTGGGCCGCCATCCATCTGTAAACGGCGGCCTGGACATGCGCTTCTAGCTCCCAGGGAGGGGTCCCCGCCAAGGCGCATGCTGCGTCGAAGCCGACGGTGCGATACGCCCTGGCTACCCTCTGGGCGATGGCCCGTTGGGGTCTCCGGAGGTGGGCCGCGTTCCCCCTCCTGTCAAGGGTGTCAGCCCATATGGGAGCCCCGTATAAGGCCATACTCTTAAGAATGCCGGCATAGAGTTGTCGGCATTTCGCCCTAGGACCCCCCAAATTTGGGAGCAGCCACGAGAAGGCGTCGGCTGCCTTTCTTAGGCGCGGCGACATGTTGGCGAAATGTGCGCCAAACTGCCACCGGCTATCAATGATTAGGCCCAGATATTTGAACTGGGCCTTGACATCGACCCTAACACCTGCCACCATGATATGGGCATCAGGAGGGATCTTCTTACGGGGCCCGTGGAAGTAGATGGCCTCCGTTTTATGGAGAGCCACTCCGAGCCCCAAACGCCCTATTCTGTTGGCGACCATTGTGCCACCTGTAGCGGCCAGGCAGGCCGCCTCGTCATAATTCCTCCCCCGGGCCGTTACAAGGGTATCGTCTGCATAGCAGATGATGTCCATGCCCGGGGGAAGGGCGCCGCGCAGGACCCAGTCATATCCGATGTTCCACAAGATCGGACCAAGAACGGACCCCTGTGGAACACCGGACTTGACACCATGTCGTCGAAGTTGGCCGGCTCTGTCCACGAACAGTATCTCTCGGTTCGACAGGTAGTCGGCCAACAGACCCTCTAGATAAGAAGGCACCTCGTGGTATCGAAGCGCCTCCAATATGGTGGTGTGGGGGATGGTATTGAACGCGTTTGCTATATCAAAAGATATAGCCATCACACCATCCCCTGTATTCACTGCCTGCTGGACGAGGCCTTTTAAGCGGGACACAGCGTCAATGGTCGACCGGCCTGCCCGAAAGCCAAATTGGGCCTCAGAAAGATTGGGCCCATTTTCCGTCAAGTGCTCGACGAGGCGGTACGCTATGATGCGTTCGAATAGTTTCCCTACCTCGTCGAGCAGGACTATAGGCCTGTATGCAGAGGGGGAGTCAGTTGGGCGACCCTCCTTGCGCAACAGGCACAGCTGCCCCTCCTTCCAGGGTTTCGGGAACTTTCCGATAGCAAAGCACTGGTCGAAAAGCTCCCGGAACCGACTTTCCAGTTCTGCGGAAGCCAGGGCCACGATCTTGGCCGGGATACCATCGGGGCCAGGAGCCGTCTTTTTGGCGCGGATTCTTAAAATAGCCGCGCCAAATTCCCCGTTTGTGATGGAAGGAGGAGCGTCCTGAGCGGTTGGACTAGCTGCCCTGCGGTGATCAGCCATTTGCGGTGGGGTGAAAGAGGCAGGCTGACTCGGAAAGAGCGCCTGCACAACCCTATCCAGCAAAGTCGGCTCCATGGTCTCGGTTAGCGGGGGGCCGATAGGGCGTAGTTTATTTCTGGCCGCCTTGTACGGCCTCCCCCACGGATCCTCATCCAAGCTTGCCAGCATCTCGGCTCTAGCCCGATCCTTGGCGGCGCCGATTTCCGTCTTGAAGACCCGTTTCGCCTCCACGTAAGTGCTATAGAGGCGGGCCTCATTTGATGGATCTCGAACTGCGCGGCGTCGGCTCCTAGTGTAGGCCCTCCTAGCCGCATTGCAGGTGGTCCGCATCTCGGCCAGCTCCATTGACCACCAATAGACGGCGCGGCGAGGGGGTGGGCGGCGCGATCGAGGCATACTAGCATCGCACACCTCGGTCAGTGATTCCCGTAATTGGGTGGCCGCCAGGTTGACGTTTGCAGTGGTCGCGGATGGCTCAAACCACACCTGCACAAAAGCGGCCTCCTTGGCCATCTGCCGGTCAAGGCGGGTGAGCGCCCACCTGGGAAAAGGGGAAGCTCTTGGACGGGCCACTCTCTGTGAATCGTGGTTGGAGACCTCAAATCGGATGAACCGATGATCTGATAGGGTCTCCACCAGTTCTACCCTCCAGTTTTGTACACGCACGGCTAGAGCGGGGCTGGCGAACGAAACGTCTACCACAGACCCTCCCCGTTGTCGCACGCACGTGTGTATTGTCCCTCTGTTTAATAGGGATAGACCACAAGATGCTGCCCATAGCTCGACGGCCTCACCTCTAACATCAGTGGCAGAGTTCCCCCATGCCTCTGATTTTGCGTTCAGATCCCCAAGGAGGGCCACCTGACGTGAAGAGCACCTACGAACTACCGCCCCTAGAATATCAAGATATGAATCAAATTCGACTAGGGGGCGGTTGGGGGAGAAATACACGCCCACAAGGGCAATCTCCCCCCACGCGGCGGCCACGTATCCATGTCCCCGTTCTAAGAGCGAGAGTGGTGGGGAATTGGTGGAAGGCCGTGGTACGATAGCCACCAACCCGTCACGGTCACCCAACCAACGGCCGGTCACCGAATAAGGCTCAGCGACGACGGCGACGTCTATCAGCCACTCGGCCATGGCCTGNTCTAGACGCTCGAGCGTTACTTTGGGGCGTTTGCCATTCTTCTTGGCTTTGGCGTGTGCCTTCTGGGCACAGGCTTCAGCCTCCGGTTCAACGGTGTCCGAACTGCAGGGGTCGGAATCCTTCTGGGGTTTGCGTGGGTAATTGGTTTTGGCGTGTGCCTTCTGGGCACAGACCTCATCCTCCGGTTCAACGGTGTCCGAAATGTAGGGATCGGAATCCTTCTGGGGTTTGCGTGGGTTGTTAGTTTTGGCGTGCACCATCGGGGCACAGGCCTCCACCTCCGGTTCAACATCTACCAAGTCGTTGGGCAAGTTCAGGTCCATTTTGAGATTGCGAGAGTCGTCGTAACACGGCCGGAGCCGCGGAGCAGTGTTGGCCCCCCCGTATACATGGGACCGACCGCCTTTTGAGCGGCCACGGGATTCCCCAGCTTGGCTGGGACCCGCCCGGGAAATTAACGAAGTCTTAACACTGTCCATATTGGGTTTACTGCTTTCGGGCGCAGCTGCCCCATCGTTCCATCTTGAAGGTATTATAGGCTTTTCCTTGCCTTGGTCCTGACTTCCGTAGCCAGGACCCCCGGCCCACTCCATTGTGGGTTACGGGTTGCCCGACAGGCCCGCCGAGTTGACGTAACCTGCCGCGCAGGTGAAGAGTCAGCCGCCCGCGTGACAAGACACGCGGACGTTGCCCGGGGCGCACCACGTGGAGGTCCCTCACCATCGCACCCCCACTGTTCTAACCTAACCTAACCTACTATTTTCTACAATACCTACTTTCTGCAACCAAACTATTTTCTGTCAATCTCTTTGTTTTACATAAAATTCTTGTGAAAACCATGATCATCTGCCTTATGCTTTGATTTGTGGGTAACGGTGGGTAATTATGTGAAGTGTCAATTTGACCAAACAAATTATTTGGGATATAATTATTTGGCAAAATTAAACATTTGCTATACAGGGTGTAAAAAAACCTATCACGAAGACTGAAACTACGCATTCTGTACACCCAACCAAGTAATATTACAAAATATTATTGGTGGGAAATATTTTTTATTTTTATGATTAAAAAAAATACAATATTTCGCAGCCCGCAATGTACAGCGCACCACGCAACGCAATGACCGTGCCTATGTGTGTGTGAGTGTATCGGAGCGTACGCGCTTTCCCGCCACTACCTACCGCAACCGCAGAAGTATTTTGTACACAAAATTACCAGATTATTCACTTCCTACATTTAAAAAACACATTCCTTTAGCATTTGTTTAGGATTAGAACTAAGTACTTACCGACTAATCCCCTTCGACGTCGTCTGGAATCGGCCGCTCCAACCGGACAAGTTGTGGCTCGAACTGAACGGCCTTCCACGTGCAAGCAAACGCGTGCCCGGTAAAGCGTGTTTTGATGTACGCGCTCCAGTATTCCTTCACGTACAGTCCGGTATTTAAGTTCCTCAAATACGACACAATACACGCCTAGACGAGGCGGACGGAGGCACAATCGGCTGATTGTCCAACAGACGTTGTACAACCAGAACAAAAATACGTGCATCAGTACGGTGGTGCGCTGTAGGATGTTCAGCCCGATACCTACAGCCCGCAGGGCTTCAGATGCGTTTCCACGTGCCCTCCCATAACAGTAAACCATGTTTACGTACTCACGAGCACTGTACGTATGGTTAGGCATCTTTCGAACACTCATTCACTAATACCACACTCACTATTACACGTTCACACACTAACTATCCGCACGAGAAAACAATCAAAAGTCGCAAGCGCATTCGACGACCGAAGAAACCGAACTGGCCGCGCGAGCGCCGAGCAACGCGAGGCGCGAGCGACCTAGCAACAAAGGCGCTGCCCCGCGCGGCGAGACTGACCAATCACAGTCAAGCAAATACGTCTACGCGTCTATCGAATGACGTCGAGCGCTACGCTTTGTTTTATTCTTCATTTTCAACTACAAATTTACGTAATTTTTAACATAACAAAACTTTAATTTCGTTAGTTTAGTACATGCAAGTCTATCAACGAATGAGAATGTAAAAGCGACGGGAAAAATACTTTGTTTAATCTTTGTTAACTAAAGATCCGTCCTAGCATACTTAATAATAATTAATGCTCTTAGCAAGCTTCCAAAATACCTACTCAAAGAATGAATTGTAGATACGCAATCGTTATTAATAAAACAATAAGAATATCAATACATTTTGATAGTTATTTCGTGTAATAAAGTTACGTTCATTTAAAATAATCCCAAACAGACGATGAATTATTTTTTGTAAATTATGAAGAATGTATGTAATTGGTATGAAAGAAGTGCTAAAAGATATGAAATTTTGTTTAGTTTCTAAAATCAATCGAGTTTATAAACAACATCTTATCTTTTATCTCCTATCGAAAGTTAAGGAACAAGAGTTTGTCGGTGATTTATTTCTAGGCGTTTAGATTGCAGTAATAAGTAAGTCAAGTTTTATTTTATTAATTACTATCGTAAAGACGTTATAAAA